>NW_018408738.1:1388877-1430359 GCF_002113885.1 Mizuhopecten yessoensis | reverse complement strand
AGAGAAATGTTTTTGACTTTTGACAGGAGCTGTAGGCAATTCACACTTTTCAATTTGTACTATTCTTCTTTTTGGATAACAACGTTTTAACCTGTAAGCGATAAATACATCACTGGCAACAATCCGAGTAGCATCAATACTTAAAACGTCTTTTAATATTAACAGCTACCAAACCCTTGCTCCTGGTTACAAATAAATGCTATGTCTAAATCACCTGCCCTCTGGACTGGCTTTTAAGTAAGTTGTTTTAGTGCCAAATTTTGTACAGCATGATTATTTAGCCTCTTTATTTTAATCCATCCAACGTAGGTATCTTGTGATAAAATTTGTTGTTTGCCTTACACTGTAACAATGTTTCAAGCTCCTGAGAACTTATGTTAACTATGACATATATTTAACGTAAAATTATGATTCTTGTATATTTTATTTTGAAGTAACATGCCATTATGCTTTTATCCGATAATTTTAAGATAAAAAAAAGCCACACACACAAGCTTTTAATCACGACCTTTTCCTCGAATGCGCACATGTATAATCTTCGGCACGATGAAGGTCATAAGTTAACTTAAGGTATACTGTTGATGCCGACATGTACAAATGTATGCAAACTGTTAAACGAAAGTAGGTCTGCGCGATCGCAAACATTTAATGCTGATATTTCCGCATAAATTTCAGTTAGTACTTGATGTGATAGCAATGAATTAAACGAGTGTTACCTTGTGTTGGATTCTAGCACATCAGTGTCTCAATACATACGGTATTAATCTGTTAATGTTCGATAAACGTCTGTTTATTATTACTGTCCTGATTATGTTGTGAGCTATTTCCGGGTCACGTTCTTGTATCAAGTGCGTTTCCGGTTACGTCATAAATGCAAAATCTTTTTGATATTTATTAATAAAAGATAGTTTAAAGAATAAACTAGTTAATAAAACAAATATCAATACATTGTAAATATTATTTTCTTGAATGTTTGCGAAGCAGACGACGTTTGATCATGATCTGGAAACTAGAACATTTTTTCCAAAAAAATGTGTTTTAACATTTGAAAGAAAAAAAATTGAAGGGGAAAACATAAATTTGTTCTTTTATAAATTAATGAAAGTGGTACAGAAGAGAAATATAGTAAATAACTGATAGTAATTTTATCAAAAACATCATCCTTAGAGAGTATGTTTTGGGCACGATCGTTTAGAAGCTTTGCAATACTTTCAACTCTTTCAAACGCGTATCAGCTCGAGATTAGGTCCTGTTTACAAAATGGCGACTGGAAGTAGCAAGGCGGATTAAATTGGAATTTAAATTGCGTTTATTTCGGCAAGTAAGCATTGTTCACAAAGCCCATGTGGTCTGTTCATCTAATTTTGTCAAGATGTACTCAGAACAGTCGTTGTTTAGTCGCTAGGGTCATTTACAAAATAATTAGGATTATTATATAAACTTATTGTAATTATTATTATTATAGATGGTGGACATTAGGAACACTTACATGGATAGGTGTAGGACATTAGGAACACTTACATAGATAGGTGGTGGCCATTAGGAACATTTACATGGATAGGTGGTGGACATTAGGAACATTTACATGGATAGGTGGTAGACATTAGGAACATTTACATGGATAGGTGTAGGACATTAGGAACACTTACATAGATAGGTGGTGGACATTAGGAACATTTACATGGATAGGTGGTGGACATTAGGAACATTTACATGGATAGGTGTAGGACATTAGGAACACTTACATGGATAGGTGTAGGACATTAGGAACACTTACATAGATAGGTGGTAGACATTAGGAACATTTACATGGATAGGTGGTGGACATTAGGAACATTTACATGGATAGGTGGAGGACATTAGGAACACTTACATGGATAGGTGTAGGACATTAGGAACACTTACATAGATAGGTGGTAGACATTAGGAACATTTACATGGATAGGTGGTGGACATTAGGAACATTTACATGGATAGGTGGAGGACATTAGGAACACTTACATGGATAGGTGTAGGACATTAGGAACACTTACATAGATAGGTGGTAGACATTAGGAACATTTACATGGATAGGTGGTGGACATTAGGAACATTTACATGGATAGGTGGTAGACATTAGGAACACTTACATTTTGTAATAAACCTAAGGTATGAATCTGAACACGAAACGGTGTAATGTTTTTCTTTGTCAACTAGCAATTACCGACACGTCCTAACTCACCCTTTTTAAACATCGTTATCGATCACTTGATATTGTTATAAAACCATTGCTAATCGTGTTTATCTAAACTGCTGCTAGTTTATCAAACAAGTTTGAAAACATGTATCGGCTAACAGTTGAAAATATATTTGAAGATAAACGTAAAAACGAAATGTCAACCGTTTTTATGAAATCCTTTAGTAAGGTGTGATACATATACCACCAAATATTGTAGAGTTCTGGGAAAAGAGCAAGGACAGTCATTATTCTACAGTGAGTACTGATAAACATCGTAAATCATATTTGGTACGTAATATTACCAACACCATGTGAGGCTGAATCGGATGATTTGTGGTTCCTCCCCAAGAACACATTTCATGCTCAAGTTACGATAGCCTTCTACTAATTATACTCCTGGACACGTAACAGGCTTTAGAAACAGATTTTCAACTTAATGTTAATCGAGATTGATTAAATATTACATAACAAAGCAACCATCAAAATTTAAATTGGACCATTTTGTAAACGGTGTGCATTAATTATTCTAAAGCAACGTGCCCCGCACTCGTTAGGGACACTGCATTATATTGTTATCAAATGTTGCTTATGTAGCTAAATCTATTTACGTAATTTTGAAGTTTTTATCATGCCGCATTGTTTATGTCAATTTTGTATAAGTTTTCTTCGATGATACAACTTGGTTTCCTACAGATATATCACATAATGAAATGGAAAGTACAAGGCACGTGAACTCATCTCTGCTAGATCTCGTGCGAAAAGGTACACGTAGTTGGCATGTACCACCCGGGGAAGTGCTTTGAAATACAAACATTGATTATTTCAAAATATCTATTATTTCTACAATAGTGATATGCTAGGAATCGACTTGATGGGGCTTTGTCTGTAAACAGCTGTTATCTTTGAGGCGAAAGTCAGCTATAACGAAGTAAGATTAAAGTTCCTGTATGTGCTGTCGATGGTTAATCAATGCTACACATTAATTCTAATAGAACTGTGGGCATACATTTGTATTATTACACAGGATGTGTAACTACGCACGTGTAAGACAAGCACTACATTTAGAAAAGTGTACAATTTATTACGTCTCTCGTTTTTGTTTAATACGGAGCCATTCCGATCCCATTCCTGTTGTTCGTATTCCGTTTCTACGTCTGATTTTGCCCTTGTTATATCCGATGAGTTTTATGGAAGCAAATCGTCTAAAGTGCGTTGGAATGTACTTTTTAGATTTAACTCTACAGTTTGATGAAAATCAACACAGCTTCTATAGGAAATGATATTTTTTCTATCTCAATACCAAGTTAACTGCACAAAGTAAGTGGATGAGCGTGGGAGACATAATGTCTTTTATTCTCGTTTGATGCAATCTCCTGTATATCTTGGTTTAGTGTATTCTGTGTTTTTTGTTTGTTGTGTTCTCATGTTTCTTTTGGATTTTAGTGCGTTCTCCTGTCTTTTTGGGCTAGTGTTTTCTGTTTGTTTGGATTTGTTTATAATCTTTTTTTTCCGGAATGGTGTATTCCCCAGTTTATTTTTGATTGGTGTATTCTCCAGTTTATTTTGGATTGGTTTATACTCTTTTTTTTTAAAATTTGGAATGGTGTATTCTACAGTTTATTTTGGATTGGTTTATGCTCTTGTTTTTCAAATTTTGGAATGGTGTATTCTCCATTTTATTTTCGACTGGTTTATTTTTTTTTATATTTTTTTTTTGATTGGTTTATGCTCCTGCATATTATGGATTAGTTTATACTCCTGTATATTATGGATTCGTTTATACTCCTGTTTATCATGGATTGGTTTATACTCCTGTTTATTATGGATTAGTTTATACTCGTGTATATTATGGATTGGTTTATATTCCTGTATAGTATGGATTGGTTTATATTCCTGTTTATTATGGATTAGTTGATACTCCTGTATAGTATGTATTGGTTTATACTCCTGTATATTATGGATTGGTTTATACTCCTGTATAGTATGGATTGGTTTATACTCCTGTGTAGTATGTATTGGTTTATACTCCTGTATAGTATGTATTGGTTTATACTCCTGTATATTATGGATTGGTTTATACTTCTGTATAGTATGGATTGGTTTATACTCCTGTATAGTATTGATTCGTTTATACTCCTGTTTATTATGGATTCGTTTATACTCCTGTATATTATGGATTCGTTTATACTCCTGTTTATTATGGATTGGTTTATACTCCTGTATAGTATGGATTGGTTTATACTCCTGTATAGTATGGATTAGTTTATACTCCTCTTAATTTTGGATTGGTGTTTTCTCCTGTTTATTTTCGCTTTGAGTTCACTAGTTGCATATGTTGGAAGACAGCATTTTTATTTATTTGTGCATATTTTGTCCTTGAGTGTTTGCGATGTTGTATATATTTTGATAATTTATGTTAAAGATATAAGCTATGGTGTTTACATGTCGCAGTTGATTTGGTACTTAAAAGCTTGCTCCAAATATCATGACGTTTGTGACAGATTCGTCTGCTGAAGGACACACTTACAACACAGCATTTCCTAAGAAGGAGATTGTTGACGAGTTTTATGGTCGCGTTTAATTCAACATTTTGTCTATTTCTTCTTGTGTGCTAATGCTTTAGTCTGATTTGTCTTTAATTAACGACGCAGTACAATAGATCGCCCTTGTATTTTGACGTTGATGTATATTTCGTCCATGTGTGTTGTCACTGTAATAAAACATGTCCTTATACGTTGACGCTGTGGTATAATTTTTGTCAATGCACATTATCCCTGTGAAATACATTTGCTTGTGTTTTAGCAATATTATATATTTTGTCATGATGTGCTTACGAATTGTACATTTTCCATTCTGGGTTGGTTTAGTTTCATTTTTTTAATTTTGAAGCCGTGGTGTATTTTGCCCTTCTTGTGGTTTTATTTTGTCATACTGTTTTGAAGCCGTATTTGATATATTCTTATAATTTACACGTAAGTGTTAAAGAAACCACAATTCTAACTGAATTTTATTCGTTTATGTTTTCTAGAGCAAAAAATAAACAAAGAAAAGATTGACAAGGAGACCCTTGAAGCTGTACAAGAATAAGAATAGGTGATATAAAAGGGTCAGTAATTTCTGCTTCATCTGCGTCACTCGTCATGTTGGAGAAATCCGGGTAACGTCATCACGTCCTCAATGACAACATTGTCACAAAATTCACACCAAAGTGAATAATAAGAAAACCCATCAACATTCATATCACACAAGAAAACAGAATATTTCCGAATAAGATAAGAATACCATGTAATGACTTTAAATCATGCCCATGGTCGTAGTGTGTTGTAAGGCAGCCTGTCTGGAGTCGACATTTATCACGAATATCATGATGTTCGTAGCAGGCTCTTAAATATCGAATCATTTACGAAAAGTAACACCTTAGGTTGGGTTGCAGAAAGGATGCAATACAAAAAGGCATGTTTGCGTTAGGATAAAATAAATGGCTACGCTTGTCTAAAGTTTGGTATCAAACAGTCTCTGCTGATCATGTTACAAATAGAGATCGATGAATTTGATTAATGTTAATTATTTATTTTAAGTTATCAAGAGTATCGACGTGGTTTATAAATTTCGTATTAATTAATCTGTACATCGTCGATACATCTGAAAGTGAAATAAAATAATCATACTAGGTTGTTTTTGTTACCACTCCCAATTAGTTCTCTAAGAAATTCACCCTTATATGAAAACAAAAACAAGTCGACTAGGAGAGGGGCACAGTTTGTTCCCTTAGGAATACCTACAGTCTGTACACGTATACATGTAGCATGTCTACTTTTGTTAACGTAGAGGTATCTTTGGACTTTTTTCTGTTTTTGCTAACGCTAAGGTTTTCCTTGCATAGTTTGCCATTGTGATTTGGTGCTGTGGTATATTTTGCACTTATGTGCTAGTGTTGTGGTACATTTTGACCTTTTATGATAATGCTGCGGTGCATTTTGTCTTCGCGTGTTGGGGTTGTGATATATTTACCCCTAGCGTGTTCATGCCGTGGTATATGTTTTCCTGAATGTGTTGCTACCGTGGTATATTTTGCCTTAGTGTGTTTATGTCATGGCATATTTTGTTTTCACGTTTGAAGAATGAGATATGTTTTACTCTTGTTTATTTATGCTGTTGTATTTGTACCCCTATGTTCTGACACTGTGTAATAAGTTTAGTTTCTGTTGAGGTTGTGCCATTGTAGTGTAATGATGTGACCAATGTTTTACTTGTGTATTGACTGTTTGATATATCCTGTCCCCTTGTGTTGACTGACGTTGTTGTACATTTTGTGATGACGCTGGTGGTTATTTTGTCTGTGTTTATGGATATTTGACAATATGGCTGTGAATGTGAAGATATCTCGAGTTGTGATTACACACCCGCGAGTGTATAAATCTAGCATATTGTATTAACATCGATGTGAGTATATTAATCCGTATAAAAGTGAAGACATCAGTGCGAGTAAAGAGATCTGCCAGGAATGGTAATGCCCCGGTGAAGTTTTGGTCCTGTATATAAATCTTAAATTACGTAACACATTGACAGCGTAACTTGTTCTTGTTTCTCTGGATGATTCACTGTGAGACATAACTTGACTTTAATCATCAATAGCTAGAGGAAAACAAAGTAAAGCTAAGTACATAACTGTAAAAATTGCCACGCTTTTGGTATAATTCAAGGACGATTTACGTCTTTGACGATACCAGGTCTTGCATTCTCTGGTGATAAGTGCGTTCTGCATTCTTGTCATAATTGTTATCTGTAGAATGACCTTGAATAATTCATAAATATGTTTTATTGGCTGTTTCTATCGGCGTTTTGTTTTTGTCATATTTCGGAAAGCCCTAACATAAATTGTACATTGATTTATTAATGACAGAATCAACAGTTGTATAAGTCTAGGAAATATATTTTTATATCGATACAAAATCAAATTATTATACAAGGAATATATATCCTCCTGTACACATTATTTATTGACGTTTTCTTATATCTACCAAGTTTAAGGAATAACCCAACAAGTTTTCAAATAATGTACAACACAAGTTCATGAGTTGTTGATTCAGTACATTAAATGTGTATACATACCTGTATATAGCATATACCGAACACAAACGTTCCCGAATTACCGGTACAAATCAGCAAGCCATGCTACATTAAAACATTATGTCACCATTTGGAATTGGTTGTTTCAACTATTTGGCGAAAATGTTAATGCTTGTTAAATGATGACGGAAGGAATATTTAAGTCTGCTCACGTATTTCAAAAACTCGTTTTGAAGCTGCCTCATATGTTATTAAGCATGTGTTAAAACAACACTACACAATATCACTTTACACAACACGGTTTTTGAAAAAGATTGAATATACCATTGAGGGCAATATTGTCGATTTGACGTCCGCTTGATATTTCTAAGAATCAGTAGTCATCATATGGTATACATGTTACCAGTAATTTTTTTATTTTCGATTGTAGATACATTTACCATGAATGAATGTCTGAATCCCCTGATGGTGATCCAATGACGGTTCAGTTTCCCTTATAAGATGGTTACAATCACTTAACCATTAAAAAACTATCAACTCAATTGTATGACCATCTTGAAGACTCTCACGAGGAGACAGTCTGGCGTTCGCGACATTTTTTGAGCATTTGACGCCTCGGATATCGGATGACATACCCAATAAAAATAACCAAAAGTAGAAATATGATAGAATTATGGAATGTGATTTGTAAAAGATGATGCTATTTTGGGATGTATTGCGATAGATAGCATAAGATGAATTGTTTGATAAGACACAGTATTATGGGATGTTTTGTTATGATGTTTTCAGGGTATTTTATTGTATAAACCGGTATATTGTGGGATGAAAATGTACGTGATATTACGATAAGGTGTATTTAAGGATAGATGACTGTTTAATGGGATCTATCATAAGATTTGTGATAATGTTATAGGATGTATTGTAGAATGTGCGACTGTATTATCGGATTCATTACAAGAATACCTTAATATATAAGACGCATTCATCGAATGAATTGTTACATGAACTTACTTACCAATATGAATTGCGTTTCAAACTGAAGACAATATATCTCAAATATATACGGCGATATCTTGATGTCTCTATAAACTTAAGCACTGGCGTGGATATCAATGCTGGCTCGTGAGATTTCCTGAGATATCTAGAACAGACACAGTCTACTGGCGATTGCCATTGATAAATACTAGATAAGGTATTTGTAAACGTGATTGGTCTCCAGTACTTGTGTTGCGTGCTTAGTCGAATACATCTCTTTAGACCTACGTAATTAGTGTCTCGAGCATGTACAATGCATAATAAACTCCACTAGGGGAGAGACCGCAGACTCGGCTCTTGACCAAAACACGGTAGTTACTCGCACGCGGATAACATTAGTTTCAATACAGAGACTACAATAAATATTTTACGTCATGATTGAATCTGTATATTTAGATGTATTTCCAAATGACTGTCTGGTCTGAGTTGAAACCACGAACACTGCGTTGGGAGGAGCTTCGTGCGCCTACCACGTCATTACGCCCATACCTGGAACTTAATACCTACCACGTCATTTTGCCCATAGCTGGATCTTCATACCTACCACGTCCTTACGTCCGCCAGGTATGGAAAGAGCTCCAAACATACCTCGTCCTTACGTCCGACAGGTATGGGAAGAGCTCCATACCTACCACGTCCTTGCGTCCGAAAGGTATGGGAAGGGCTCCATACCTACCACGTCCTTACGACCGACAGGTATGGGAAGAGCTCCAAACATACCACGTCCTTACGTCCGACAGGGATGGGAAGGGCTCCATACCTACCACGTCCTTACGTCCTACAGGTATGGGAAGGGCTCCATACCTACCACGTCCTTACGTCCGACAGGTATGGGAAGGGCTCCATACCTACCACGTCCTTACGACCGACAGGTATAAGAAGAGCTCCAAACATACCACGTCCTTACGTCCGACAGGTATGGGAAGGGCTCCATACCTACCCCGTCCTTACGTCCGACAGGTATGGGAAGAGCTCCATACCTACCACGTCCTTACGTCCGACAGGTATGGGAAGGGCTACATACCTACCACGTCCTTACGTCCGACAGGTATGGAAAGAGTTCCAAACATACCTCGTCCTTACGTCCGACAGGTATGGGTAGGGCTCCATACCTACCACGTCCTACGTCCTACAGGTATGGGAAGGGCTCCATACCTACCACGTCCTTACGTCCGACAGGTATGGGAAGAGCTCCATACCTACCACGTCCTTACGTCCGCCAGGTATGGGAAGAGCTCCAAACATACCACGTCCTTACGTCCGACAGGTATGGGAAGGGCTACATACCTACCACGTCCTTTCGTCCGCCAGGTATGGAAAGAGCTCCACACCTACCACGTCCTTACGACCGCCAGGTATGGGAAGGGCTCCATACCTACCACGTACTTACGTCCGACAGGTATGGGTAGAGCTCCATACCTACCACGTACTTACGTCCGACAGGTATGGGAAGGGCTCCATACCTACCACGTCCTTACGACCGCCAGGTATGGGTAGAGCTCCATACCTACCACGTCCTTACGTCCGACAGGTATGGGAAGAGCTCCATACCTACCACGTCCTGACGTCCGACAGGAAGTTAATAATCTCAGCTACAGTCAATTGAAAATTTGCCATAGAATCAAGACTAGGTCCTTTATTATCCCAAATGAACTTATACTATTGTATTTTTCCAATTAAAACATCTCTATTTATAACACTTGTACTAAATATGTTATTGACTACTTTCGTTCCTCTTTACATTATATTAAATGTTTGCGGAAATTAATCTTAATATCGCGCTTTGTGCAACATGTCGAGAGGGAAAAAGGCATGTGCAATATTTGGAAACGAGTTGTAGAGATAGCATCTTAAACCACGCTACTCATCTGTTTACAAGGTCATGTCACTACAAGACTATTTTTGGGTAAATATCAGCTGCATGAATGTCATGCCAAAATTATTAACGCGAACATTTCATACATGTAACGTTATAATTTTAATTTTTGTACAACTGGCACTCCTTAGTCGCAAAATGTTCTTTTCATAAAGCAAGTATGCTCAACACTGCACTTATTTAAATAATGCTAAATTTTGATTAGCAAGTTGAATTTTATAAGAAAATAAATATTAATATATAACTATAAATATATATATGGGTCAAAGAAGTAATATAGACGGTAAAATCCCATATAACACTGGATCCTATTGGATCTATCACATACTACAAACGCTGACATGCACATCAGTCAATGTGGTGTACCTTATTACCTGCAATAAATGCAAGTTACAGTACGTGGGCGAGACCTGCACTCACCTCAATGTCAGGATCAACAACCACCGCTGTTCCATCAAGCAGAACAAACCAGACTTCCCTGTGGCAAGGCATTTTAATATGCCTAGCCATAGTTGGAAAGACATGCAGGTTGTTGCCATAGATGATTGCCCTACATGGGATGAAACGAGACGACGTACGAGAGAACGGTTTTGGATCACCTGTCTACAAACCCGCTACCCTCGAGGTATCAACGAACGATAGGCGGTTGCCATCCGCTCGTTTTCCTTCCAGGGGGCATTTGACCTAATGATTCATTACTGCACATTTGGTCTGCTATCTCCCCTGCCTGCTGCTTCATGTCAGTGTGTGTGACCAACAGCCGTTGTCAGATTTATTTTGCAGATTTATACAGTATCTTAGCCATTTTATCTACTTATTCCTCCTGCACTCACTTATGTGATAATTACATGCATAATTCCTGCAAACCAATAGAGGCACATGCATTATTCCTGCAAACCAAAAGAGGCGACTAAGTGGGACCCCCTGCTGTGACTTAGATCCATCGCAGTATTCAGAGGCGACTAATGAGACATTCCGTAGCAGATTGGAGATTTTTCACATTTACCGGGCCAGATTTCCAAATGCACATGTTTCACGTTTCTCGTTGACTCACTTTATATGACAGTGCATCTTGCGCAAGAATAGGTCCTCTACATCAGCGTTCCTTATCCGCGATGCTCTCAGCTTAATTGCTGCCTTCGGCGGTCTTTAGCCGAGGGGACTATTGGTTTTATATAATAGCTATATTTTCAATTATAGTATATCAATTCTATCTTCTTGTAATATGATGTATATGTACATGTAACTGTTCTGTTTCACTGTGTCTTGAAAAAGGAGCGGATCGCTCCGAAAATTTGACAACCTAAACTTGTCCACACTGTTGGAATTACTTCTTTGCCCCATATAAATATATATAGGTATTGAACAGCTTTAAGGTACATTCAAATCAGTCCAAAGCTTGTTTATAACAACAACAACAACTGATAGACACGTTTTGGAGATGTATATTGACGGTATATTGGGGATGATAGGGTACTTTAAGACGGAGAGAGGTGGAAGGCGATGAAGTCGGTGGTTGGTATGACGGAAAGACGGAATACGATTACAACGGTAGTTGGTATGACGGAAAGGCAGAAGGCAATTACGTCGGTAGTTGGTATGACCGAAAGGTGGAAGGCGATTACGTCGGATGTTGGTATGACAGAAAGATGGAAGGCGGTAACGTCGGTGATTGGCATGACAGAAAGGTGGAAGGCGATTACAACGGTAGTTGGTATCACAGAATGGTAGAAGGCGATTACAACGGTAGTTGGTATGACAGAAAGATTGAAGGCGATTACAACGGTAGTTGGTATGACAGAAAGGTGGAAGGCGAAAACAACGAGTTGGTATGACAGAAAGGTGGAAGGCGATAACGTCGGTGGTTAGTATGACAGAAAGTTGGAAGGCGATTACAACGGTGGTTGGTATGACAGAATGGTGGAAGGCGATGACGTAGGTTGTTGGTATGACAGAAAGGTGGAAGGCGATTACAACGATAGTTGGTATGACAGAAAGGTGGAAGGCGGTAACGTCGGTGGTGGGTATGACAAAAAGGTGGAAGCGATTAAAACGGTGGTTGGTATGATAGAATGGTGGAAGGCTATTACAACGGTGGTTGGTATGACAGAATGGTGGAAGGCGATTACGTCGGTGGTGGGTATGACAAAAAGGTGGGAGGCGATTATAACGGTAGTTGGTATGACAGAAAGGTGGAAGCGATTACGTCGGTGGTGGGTATGACGGAATGGTGGAAGGTGATTACAACGGTAGTTGGTATGACAGAAAGGTGAAAGGCGATTACAACGGTGGTATGGTATGACAGAAAGGTGGAAGCGATTACGTCGGTGGTGGGTATGACGGAATGGAGGAAGGTGATTACAACGGTAGTTGGTATGACAGAAAGGTGGAAGGGGATTACAACGGTAGTTGGTATGACAGAAAGGTGGAAGGCGATTACGACGGTAGTTGGTATGACAGAAAGGTGGAAGGTGATTACAACGGTAGTTGGTATGACAGAAAGGTGAAAGGCGATTACAACGGTGGTATGGTATGACAGAAAGGTGGAATCGATTACGTCGGTGGTGGGTATGACGGAATGGTGGATGGCGATTATGACGGTAGTTGGTATGACGGAAAGGTGGAAGGCGATTACGACGGCAGTTAGTATCACGGAAAGGTGGAAGGCGATTACGACGGTAGTTGGTATGACAGAAAGGTGGAAGGTGATTAAAACGGTAGTTGGTATGACAGAAAGGTGAAAGGCGATTACGACGGCAGTTAGTATGACGGAAAGGTGGAAGGCGATTACGACGGTAGTTGGTATGACAGAAAGGTGGAAGGCGATTACAACGGTGGTATGGTATGACAGAAAGGTGGAAGGCGATTACGTCGGTGGTGGTTATGACATAAAGGTGGAAGGCGATTACAACGGTAGTTAGTATGACAGAAAGGTGGAAGGCGATTACAACGATAGTTGGTATGACAGAAAGGTGGAAGCGATTAAAACGGTGGTTGGTATGATAGAATGGTGGAAGGCGATTACAACGGTGGTTGGTATGACAGAATGGTGGAAAGCGATTACGTCGGTGGTGGGTATGACAGAAAGGTGGAAGGCGATTACAACGGTAGTTGGTATGACAGAAAGGTGGAAGCGATTACGTCGGTGGTTGGTATGACGGAATGGTGGATGGCGATTATGACGGTAGTTGGTATGACAGAAAGGTGGAAGGCGATTACGACGGCAGTTAGTATGACGGAAAGATGGAAGGCGCTTACGACGGCAGTTAGTATGACGGAAAGGTGGAAGGCGATTACGACGGTAGTTGGTATGACAGAAAGGTGGAAGGCGATTACAACGGTAGTTGGTATGACAGAAAGGGAAGGCGATTACGACGGCAGTTAGTATTACGGAAAGGTGGAAGGCGATTACGACGGTAGTTGGTATGACAGAAAGGTGGAAGGCGATTACAACGGTGGTTGGTACGACAGAAAGGTGGATGGCGATTACAACGGTGGTTGGTATGACAGAAAGGTGGAAGGCGATTACAACGATAGTTGGTATGACAGAAAGGTGGAAGCGATTAAAACGGTGGTTGGTATGATAGAATGGTGGAAGGCGATTACAACGGTGGTTGGTATGACAGAATGGTGGAAAGCGATTACGTCGGTGGTGGGTATGACAGAAAGGTGGAAGGCGATTACAACGGTAGTTGGTATGACGGAAAGGTGGAAGGCGATTACAACGGTGGTTAGTATGACAGAAAGGTGGAAGGCGATTACAACGATAGTTGGTATGACAGAAAGGTGGAAGGCGATTACAACGGTAGCTAGTATGACGGAAAGGTGGAAGGCGATTCCAACAGTAGTCGCTTAATCACAACGGATTGAAAGCAGTGTCATCAGTGGTTACTTTAACACAAAAGGAGGAAAACAATTGTACCAGTGGCTAATTTAGCACAAAAGAGGTATATAATATTACGTAACTTAAAGCGAATTTAGTAGACAAAAAACGACAGTTGTTGCTTTATCTAAACATTTCTAGAAACATGTAACTACACGCCTATAGTTTCTTTAACACGAAAGAAAAGGTGCGCATGGAAGTTATTATCACATAACCTCTTTCACTCACGGGAGCACAAAGGAATCTGACATTTTTTAAATTTTGTGTTTTTACACTTTTATTGACAATGCGTCTAGCTATGTTGTTTCGGTGTTCTTTTAAAATGAGTTCAATAATCAATTCCATTTAACGGTAGAAAATTATGCACTGGAATTGCAATTACCGCCAGAACATAAAATTTGAAATACATTTTCTATCAGAGGGTGTAGCGATAAACACCAATCATAAAGCAAATAGTTGCCATTAATCTCAAGGCTTGTGTGAATATCCTACTTAAAACCCGCCAAGAGGTGCAATCTTTACGACCTTGTTAAACCTTTATGACATGAGGGGTGTAGTGTAGTAGTTATTACAGCTCTCGGAGTATGACTACAAATGACCCCATGCTGAATTCCTCCAAAGAAGTCCGATTTTCCTTCACAGATTTAAAATTTTATTTTTGAAACAATAAATACACAAGCAATAATTTATCTATGTCTGATTTTCTGTTTTTGTCACAGTGCACTTTCCTTTATGTAAATGATGACTATTTTGCGAATTTTAGTTTTAATAGTTTTGGTTTATTTTAAGTTTCAGTTATTCCATTTTCTCGGACAGAATTGATTTAATACAACTATTACATATGGTCTGACTTTCCTTGATTTTATATGGCTAAACCTTGGTTTTAGGTTCGCCTATATATAGCAGATTGACCCCATGTTTCTTTGTTGTGTTGCACTTCACTATATCGACCTCATGCTTCTAAATTAAGATCCTCATGTTTCGTTCCGAAAACAGTCCATTGATTTTTACTATTTCCCATGTTACCTGAATGCATGGTATGTAATATAAAAAATAAGGACTTTTGTTTCGGTTTAAACGTTGTTAAACATGTATGAACATTTTAGAGTTATATGGACCTTGGCTGCGTTCTCGGCCGAAATAACTCTATCCGGTCTATACAACAACGTTCTCACCTCTACTAAAGTCCATAATTGTTAAAGTAGTTGATATAAGGGTTGCCAGGGTTGACGGTTCCTTGGTTCTACCGCCGATAGGTACACATACAATGTTAACATGTTAGGGGGTATTTCGATTAAATGTTCGATACCTCTTTCCGAGAAACTATTTCCAATATTAATATACATAAAATACTGATAAGAATATTTATTTTGCTACATAACTTTATGTATTAATAACTATTACACTTATATATATAAATAATTGATGTGTAATTATATTGTTCCTGTCTCTAAGAAACGGCTAATTGTAGTCCGACTGAGGAATTCATTTGAAAGTATGACAACTTTTGTTGAACTATTATTATTAATATCATTTTCACATAGTCATAACATAAAAGCCGAGTTTTAACAGCACTGTTTCACTAGGGGTGTGGTGTCGCCTTGGTTCCTTAACACTGTCTAGATGGGATAGTAGAAGGTTATTACGTCTAAATCATCCATACGAAATTAGTTAAAAGGATTGTAATACTCACAACTTCCTATGTGTAATGGACAGATCTGGAAATCCAGGGGATAATTCTGCAGCTTCATCTGACATATCGCTCGCACCGTCAATCTACAACAGTATAAATAGCCTCTATATACAACACGCGCCACCAGGTTCATGTAATACAATTGTGTAAAAGGATTGATAAAGTTTTTTTGGGGCCCGAATAATTCCGAATTTTCTCCTGGTAAGCTATTGCATCATCATCTTACCAGTATACAGAGTAGCTTCTAAGTGATTGCAGCTGAAACTTCATTTTGAGTTTGTAAAAAAAAACCCACAACTTACTGTTGGGACACCCGGCCTTGACCCAAGAACAAACTGTTTCGCAATCAGTGTGGATGAGTAACAGTATAAATCAATATATACCTACCTTAACGAGAGAAACATTCGCCTTATCTTCACCAGTACAATCGTTTTATCAGAGCTTTCATTTGACACTAGACATTTAGCAATATCAGGAGTCAAATAAAACGTTCGCCAAATTTATAGAGTGAAAACATGTCAAATACACATGTACGTTAACAGCAAAAAGGCACGACTCACTGTAAAGAGTCAAATTATATCATGGGTCAATGGGAAGCTCTGATATAGGATACATATATATCTAAATGAAAAACGCATTGACCGTTGTGACATATCAGTACAAACTGATAGGGTTTGCCGTACGTATATATACATGTCAGTATAGACCTGCTGTCGCGGGACTCACCATGGAGAGAGACATATGGACCCATAGCTTATCATCCCTATATAATTGTTGATGTGGGACTCACCTTGGAAAGAGACATATTGACCCATAGCTTGTTATCCCTATATAATTGTTGATGTGGGACTCACCTTGGAAATAGACATATGGACCCATAGCTTATTATCCCTATATAATTGTTGATGTGGTACTCACCTTGGAAAGAGACATATGGACCCATAGCTAATTATCCCTATATATTTGTTGATGTGGGACTCACCTTGGAAAGAGACATTTGGACCCATAGCTTATTATCCCTATATAATTGTTGATGTGGGACTCACCTTGGAAAGAGATATGTTGACCCATAGCTTATTATCCCTATATAATTGTTGATGTGGGACTCTCCTTGGAAAGAGACATATTAACCCATAGCTTATTATCCCTATCTAATTGTTGATGTGGGACTCTCCTTGGAAAGAGACATATTGGCCCATAGCTTATTATCCCTATGTAATTGTTGATGTGGGACTCTCCTTGGAAAGAGACATATGAACCCATAGCTTATTATCCCTATAGAATTGTTGATGTGGGACTCTCCTTGGAAAGAGACATATTGGCCCATAGCTTATTATCCCTATCTAATTGTTGATGTGGGACTCTCCTTGGAAAGAGACATATGAACCCATAGCTTATTATCCCTATATATTTGTTGATGTGGGACTCACCATGGAGAGAGACATATGGCCCATAGCTTATTATCCCTATCTAATTGTTGATGTGGGACTCAACTTGGAAAGAGACATATGGTCCCATAGCTTATTATCCCTATCTAATTGTTGATGTGGGACTCTCCTTGGAAAGAGACATATTGACCCATAGCTTATTATCCCTATATAATTGTTGATGTGGGACTCATCATGGAGAGACATATGGACCCATAGCTTATTATCCCTATATAATTGTTGATGTGGGACTCACCTTGGAAAGAGACATATGGACCCATAGCTTATTATCCCTATATAATTGTTGATGTGGGACTCACCTTGGAAAGAGACATATGGACCCATAGCTTATTATTCCTATATAATTGTTGATGTGGAACTCACCTTGGAAAGAGACATATGGACCCATAGCTTATTATCCCTTTATAATTGTTGATGTGGGACTCACCTTGGAGAGAGACATATGGACCCATAGCTTATTATCCCTATGTAATTGTTGATGTGGGACTCATCTTGGAAAGAGACATATTGACCCATAGCTTATTATCCCTATGTAATTGTTGATGTGGGACTCACCTTGGAAAGAGACATTTTGACCCATAGCTTATTATCCCTATGTAATTGTTGATTTGGGACTCACCTTGGAAAGAGACATATTGACCCATAGCTTATTATCCCTATATAATTGTTGATGTGGGACTCACCATGGAGAGAGACATGTGGACCCATAGCTTATTATCCCTATATAATTGTTGATGTGGGAATCACCTTGGAAAGAGACATATGGACCCATAGCTTATTATCCCGATATAATTGTTGATGTGGGCCTCACCATGGAGCGAGACATATGGACCCATAGATTATTATCCCTATATAATGGTTGATGTGGGACTCACCATGGATAGAGACATGTGGACCCATAGCTATTATCCCTATATAATTGTCAATGTGGGACTCACCTTGGAGAGAGACATGTGGACCCATAGCTATTATCCCTATATAATTGCTGATGTGGGACTCACCTTGTAAAGAGACATATTGACCCATACCTTATTATCCCTATATAATCGTTGATGTGGGACTCACCTTAGAAAGAGACATATGGACCCACAGCTTATTATCCCTATATAAATTGTTGATGTGGGACTCCCCATGGAGAGAGACATATGGACCCATAGCCTATATAATTGTTGATGTAGGACTCACCTTGGAAAGAGGCATATGGACCCATAGCTTATTACAGGATCCCTATATAATTGTTGATTTGGGACCCACCTTGGAAAGAGACATAAGGACCCATAGCTTATTACAGTATACCTATATAATTGTTGATGTAGGACTCACCTTGGAAAGAGATATATGGACCCATAGCTTATTACGGTATCCCTATATAATTGTTTATGTGGAACTCACCTTGGAAAGAGACAAATGGACCCATAGCTTATTACAGGATCCCTATATAATTGTTGAAGTGGGACTCACCTTGGAAAGAAACATATGGACACATAGCTAATTATCCCTATATAATTGTCAATGTGGGACTCACCTTGGAATGAGACATATGGACCCATAGCTAATTATCCCTATATAATTGTCGATGTGGGACTCACCTTGGCAAGAGACATATGGACCCATTGCTTATTATCCCTATATAAGTGTTGATGTGGGACTCACCTCGGAAAGAGACATATGAACCCATAGCTTATTATCCCTATGTAATTGTTGATTTGGGACTCACCTTGGGAAGAGACATATTGACCTATAGCTTATTATCCCTATAATATGGACACATAGCTTATTACAGTATTCCTATATAATTGTTGATGTCCGACTCACCTTGGAAAGAGATATATGGACCCATAGCTTATTTTCCCTATATAATTGTTGATGGGACTCACCTTGGAAAGATACATATGGACCCATAGCTTTTTACAGTATCCCTATATAATTGTTGAAGTGGGACTCACCTTGGAAAAAGACATATGGACCCATAGCCTATATAATTGTTGATGTGAGACTCACCTTGGAAAGAGATATATGGACCCATAGCTTATTACAGTATCCCTATATAATTGTTGATGTGGAACTCACCTTGGAAAGAGACATATGAACCCATAGCTTATTATCCCTATATAATTGTCGATGTGGGACTCACCTTGGAAAGAGACATTTGGACCCATAGCTTATTATCCCTATATAATTGTTGATGTGGGACTCACCATGGAGAGAGATATATGGACCCATAGCTTATTATCCCTATATAATTGTTGATGCGGGACTCACCTTTGTGACAGATACATTGACCCGTTATTGCCTATCCGTATGAACCTGTTTGGGGTGGGAATAAGGTGGAGAGAAGACTTCCTCCCGTTGAAGAACACAGTATCGGGGTACCAGATCTTCTCCAGCAGTTTGATACTGACTGATATATTCTCAATCGAGGTATTCGTTGCAAGGCGTTCATCCATCCATCTTTGCCGGAAGTAGATATCCATTGTGTACACCTTAAACACGTAACATCATGTTAGGAAGCTTAGGGGAAGTGATAGTTCTCTCAGGACCATAACATGCACTTCTTCTTGTTTTTCAGAGTGAGGCTTAGTAAACAGGGGAATTATTATATGGCAGGTGGTGGAATGAGAGCGAAGCCAGGTAATCAGAGGATGTGTTATCAGGACATCATTCACCTGGATGGATCTTGTGAAGTTTTTTTGAATTTCAAAATTTGTTTCGTTATTTTCTTTAAACTAGGGTTTGAAAGTTATATTCACCTTCTCCGAAAGTGTAGTCAAGATTTAATAATAACGTTTTATTTAAAAGTTCTCAAACTGGCTTAAACTTATAACACTTCTTTTCACTTTTGTTTTATGCTTTTTAAGACTCGGCAATTTTTTTTTTGTTATTTTCTTTGTCAATGGACAAACAGATCAATGCATATATAGGTTACAGGTTCATATAATTTTCAACTTAAGTTATTTTTGTTATTTTTGTAAGCTTATAGTGAGTTGTCAAGAAAGCACGGGAGGATCGATGTCAGTTTAAATAAAGTTTGCGATAATTGCCTATCTCTACTCATAATTGTGTTGTACTTCTATGTTTTGCTAAGTAGATAAGGGACGATATATCAGTGACATAGATGTTTCCAACGAGTGATGGTTGGTTATCATGATTATCTAAAACGAATCAGAATTTTCAAATTCATAAAGATAAAAGGTTTGTGTCTTTAACATTTGAAAATTGAATAACGAGAGCTAGACACATATGATAATCAGTAATCACGAGTATAGGGGCCTTCTTTCATAACGTTCAGATATTATGTCTAGAAAACCTTATATTTCCTGTTTGGCATATATTATTCCTGTTTCCGATTGGGGAGACAGTTGCCATGACATATAACGTTACAATGGAAGATGAAGTCGTAAAACATAGTTAAGTGACGTCATAATTAAAGATTGACCTATGAAATAACGTCTAGGGTGTAATCTACTTGTGAGTAACCAAACTTTTTCAAACTCCTCGCAATTTATCCAATGAGTCGGGAGTGAGGAAACCTATAACGGTTATTTTTGGAAAAAGACTTGTTGATATTGACGATTAATTGCTTTGTTTCCTCTGAGCTTGTTCCGAAGCATTGTTTTCGATTTAATTGAGTCTGAGAGCCCGTTTTTAAATCTGGCGAAAAGTATATTATCTTGTTAATCTGACTTTGCAAAGACGTTTGTACCAAAACGAGTAACAGACGATAAAGTCTTGGAATGCACCGGCTATCCTGTTTCAGCTGAAACGTCACACTTAAGCGACGTTCACTTCGGGATAGTCACCAGACGACAAGGTCATGACATTACGTCACCCACCTTGTTTGAAATGAAATGTCACAAGCTGACATCATACACACAAGGGATATAATCACTAGACTGTACGGATAAATTATGAATACGATTTCGTTACTAGACGAAACCAATACATGGAAATAAAGCAACTATTTTTATCGTTGTACCTCGTTTCTTAATATCGTGATCCGATGTGACATTAAAAGCGAGGCTGAGAAGGGGAGGTAAGCATGAGTCAAGTCGCCAATCAATATACAAGGCAAGCATTGTACGCCGTCATATTCATGAATAGAAGTAAGTGTGTATATGAGCCATGCCAATTGACTGATTTATCAATGCCGGTGTTAGTATACCTCGCCTGACCCTAGACAGAATTAATCAAATAAAATATGCAGTCAGAAGGAAAATACGCAACTCAAAAGCTGGCTTCTTACTACGCCTTTGTTCCAAAAAATGGGTTTGCGAGAAGTTACCATCAGAAAAGGAGTGATGGCTTTCTCTCACCAAATCGAAGTCCTATGCTTTTCCTGCCTGTTGCCACTATTCACAAGTAAAACCAATATCATTTCGCACTTGGCTACATTTTCAATAAATTATTTTCCCGTGTTAAATGTAGCATTAAGAATTCGTCAATATTTCTCTCGAGTAACGTTAAGGTTTCTGTACGAGTCGGAACGCTGACACGTGCATCATTATGGTTGTTGATATTGATATCGTCACAATGGCTTTTATATAGAACGCCCGAAATAACTCACTTGACCGGTCAAGACGGGTAACGGCGTCATTATAACATACTTTTATTGAAAATGAACAAACAACCATTACGACGAATGATATATAAATATTCAAATGAAACTTGTTTTAGATAATACTTCGATTTTTCATTTTATGGTATTTAAAAAAATAAAAGATAAGAAATACGAGCAAAATAATTGTGTATTGATGAAATATAAAAGAGTATACCATATCCTTTTATTACGTACATTAAGTGTCTCACAATGCAAAACATGTATATGGTTTTGTCCCTACAACACTAACACAAGGTTCTCTTGCATTTAATCGTAATATAGAGTTTCGTTAACCTTATTTTATATCAGGCTATGACGACAAAACATGCTTCGAGAACAGTGTCTATATGAATTGTACAGTATGCATAGTTTCCAAAAGTAAGGAATCCTGTCAATACCCCGGAGGACCCTCTAATCAAACCTGTCAATCTGCAAATAGCTTTAACATTTAACATTGGCATCCCACGATATTCGTTAGGTTGTAAAGTGAGTTAACATAAGGTCAATATCTGCTGCTGTCTAGATTTTCCTTGCTTGTGATATAAATTTGAAATACATCTTTTTCGATCAGATCATACTTACCATATCTCTCTCGGATATCGGACCCATAGAGCGAAGCAATATGTCTATCTGGACCTCCAGAGGATCGCCTGTTCAAATAGAATCAATCACATGTCTATACCATGTAGACCATAAAACCCTCGGAGACACTGAGCTTTGTTTAGTTCAATAAGAACATTTTTACATATGAATAATGGCATGAGTTGTCGCCGGTTTTTCGTTTGCAGTTTGGTCTTCTAATTAAAATTTCAATTATGTTCTTTTCTTTTTATATTGACGATGTGACAAAATGTTATTACTACTTTGCTTAATAAATGTATTCTAAAAAACATGAACAAATACAGCTTAACTTATGATAAGATATTGGTGTTAGTTCCTGAATAACTCTGAACATCCGTTATTACAAGAAATACAGTTGGAACCACTTACATTGGATAAACAGAGATAAGGGATTGTTTATACTGACTCTAGACATATTTTGTCCTGCATCACATACAAACTGTTAGAGTTCCTACCTCCAAATCCGGGCCGGAGTTTCTTGTCGTAGTCAACCAGTAGGTCGTCAAGGACGGCCGATATGTTGTCGGTTCCAATAGCGGCGTTATCTACTGTCTCTATCATAAACACACACCTGTTTGGAGAACAAACTCATTGTCAGCATTACAGATAGAAGTACCCAATGTCTCTATCATAAACACACACCTGTTTGAAAAACAATCTCGTTGTCATCTTTAAAGGTAGAAAGTATCCACTGTCATAATCATAATTACACACCTGCTGGGAGAGTAAACTTATCAGCATTGTTACAAGGAAACTACCAATTGTCTCTATCATAAATACACGCCCTTTTACTACTATTACTAAAGGATACGATATATGTTCAGCCGAAGACCAATCTCCCATACCTTTGCAATGTTAGTAAAATGCATGTGATAGTTTTATGTAACATGCATACTGAATTATCATAAACGTAGCATTAACTCACAGAAAGCATATTTCAGGCAAAAATATTCTTCCATTAAAAAGCATGAACTCTATGTACGTATATGCCAAGAAGCAATAACTATTTACATAGAAGTTGTGATTTAAAACATGTTTAACGTTGCAGAAGAGAAGTTTATTTAAATGATATAAGTTTTGACTACAAGGAGAAACATAGAAAATCTTAGACATTGGAAGGAAGTAATGGGTAGGTATGCATTCAAACGTGACAACAAATCAATTCGAAGGTCACTCGGTAAAAATTCCATGAGAGAGCATTCAGCGATTAAACAATTATAATTGTTGTGTGGCTATGTGATGGTTATAATATTTGTCATTTAGAATTCATCGGAGGCAATGACTGTTTTAACACACTCTTGTTCAAAAAAGTTACAAGTATTTCCGATTTCTTTCAAGTGCACATCCTTATTGAGAGAACAAATCTGTCGCCAACTTTAAGCAAACCATGGATTAAATCACGTCTATATTCTGAGTGTAAACACAAATGATTTTGATCTTCTGATTAGCGCATAGATGCTGCAACAAACAACAATTATACAATGTAAGTAAATAGCTACAAATAGTCAACTGTTCGAAACTTGGTAGGCCTAAGCCATTTTCTGAGGTCAACTAACTGGACCAAGAATGCAACAGAAAATGTTTTAAGATTCATCTCTCGTTTTCAATTGATCAGAAGCCCAATTTAAAATTTTAATCATTTAAAGCATGCTACCCAATATCTGTTTTTATTGATAACGGTTAAGAATGGTCGGAATTCAATATCAGTGCGGAAGGTCAACTCGATATTCTTAGATTACCTCATTCATCGTTCACCGTGGGCATCATTGTTATCCGCCATTGTACATTACTAAAGAAAACAATAAACTATCATCGATGTCAGAAAATCCTTCAATGGTGGAGGCAATGCTGTTTTAATGGTAACGATGCTCGCTATCATCAGTATCTTCTTCGGTGTGTCAATGAAAAAACGGGTTCGCTAAGGATATGTGGATTATTAAAGCGCGGAGGAAAAGCATCAACAAGCTGTGAGGATTAATCATGTACTTAAAGATCCTGCCGTGACACGATTTATTTTGATAGACGTACCTTAATCGATCATCGTGCCACCTCGCTACCGTACTTTAATGATGTTTATAGGAAGTTAGGTCATTGCGTTTTTGTTCCATTGATTGAATATGTCAACATCTCACACGCCTTCTGAAGTATTAATGAATATCCATCGTTTAAATTTCAGATTTCTTACATAACACTTTTACTGCTAAAGAGCTCTTGGTAGGCATTAATGATTGCACAGCAAATCACGCATCGACACTAGTGGACGTAATTGATTTCATACCATTTGTTTTATTGTGAATGGATGTTCGTTTAGCGATCTGTAAATGTTGTTAGGGACAACTTTGAGGCAAGTGGTATAAATATTTAAATTAAATGAACAGATTCAGCTCGCGAATGTAAACACCCATGTTTCAGACGTCTGCGCACATAAAATATCCGTTATTAAGTTAGAAGTATTTTTTTAAATATGCAGGGTATAACGTCTTCGCAACAGCTACATGTAAGGTCATATGAAAACATGTTCAAAACAGTGTTCTCGTGCACTACATATATCAATCGTCAGGATTGTACACGCAAGTATGCGACTATTACAAACGGGAAAGGGAAGATGACTGTTGTTGTAATGTTGAAACTTATAAATCTGTAATAGGAATCAAGTCTGGATCAATCTTGAATCTCCTTTCCAAATCATGTTCCTATCAGAACTTTTGACTTTTTCCCTCTTCACGCTCAATATCTCACAGCAACCTGTAAAAACACCTTCGTTCTCTTATTACTAGGTTTTATTAGTTTTTTTACCATCAAAGAAAGGCAAACGGCTATATAAATATACGTAAGCTATTTAAATAACATATTGTGAACAGACCAAAATAAAATAAACTAAAGACGAAATTGTGATTGAATTTATTGAAAAGTTTGTTTATCCGGAATTGTAAAAATAGTGGCCATACCCTTCAACTTCACATTCAGATATATCGACGATGTTCCTTCTTTAAATAACAAAATATATCTACAGGCCACATCAATCGTAGATACCTTCCTGAGCTTAAATCCAACGATACCACGATACTTTTCTACTTCAGCAACTTTCCTCGATTTGTACTTACAGCACGACCAACAGAGACGGCTTACCGCTAAAATGTTTGCTTGTCTCTTACGTCCTATAAACAGCTATGGTTATTTACCTACTGAAGGTACCTGGTGACTGCCCCACGTAGGTCTCGAACCCGCGACCCAGTGGTGGAGGGCTAGTGGTAGCAGAATCTCAGACACCTTAACCACTTGGCTACCGCGACCACGATCAACAGTGACGGCTTACTGCTATTTTGTACGATAAGCGTGGGGATTTCGATTTTCCTATCGTGGATTTTCACTTTCTTGAAAAGCATATCTCTATTACCCTAACGTGTTTTCATGTTACAGTCGACTAGGTATTCAAGACGTTTCTCAAAATACCATGATTAGAGCACATCTCTACTTCCCCAGCCTACTGTGTTAACATGTCACAGTCGACTAGGTATTCAAGACGTTTCTCAAAATACCATGATTAGAGCACATCTCTACTTCCCCAACCTTCTGTGTTTACATGTCACAATTGAGTAGGTATTCAAGACGTTTCTCAAAATATCATGCTTTCTGAAAATATCACAATGTAAAAAAATACAGTAAATGGTTTCTAAGCCTACCGGTTGTTAAATACTATTGATAAGTTTAATGTTATCCGTCATTGTCTTATTGAAACAGATGCCATGTTTTTTTGTGATATGAGTTGAGTGATTTTGATTACGCCCATTACTGTGCCTTCATCTTTCGTTGTTACTGCCCGGTTCTCGCAATGAGGACTTGACATTACCATTGTTTGACATATACTTACATGGCTTGTGAAGTCGATGAAGCATAACTACGCACACACCTGTACTTTTTTAGGGGTTTCCTTGGAAGTCTTTGATTTGCTCATATGTTGCCCTAGTGTTATAGATTTTGAGTTCGAATTAACGTTTTGCTGACAATTAGGTATTCTCTTGTGTTTTTATCTCCACAAAACAAGAAAAATCAGTTACAATGTGTTTATCTGGATCGTTCACAATAACGAATCGTAGAAACACTCCTTATTTAATCATAATTGGGTGTTTCTATAACTTAGAGCAAATTTGCCTTTTCCTGCGTTCAATCGCGGCTATATATCATGTCTTATATAGTTGTATAGTCTACACACCAGCCGATACATCAGTGGCAACTGTCAATATAAGCACACACAGTGGAAGGTCGGTCTTCTATCAACCGAATGCATTCGTCAATACAAACCACGTGACCCCTGATCCGTAACAATTACGTAAAGCTAGCACATTAGACGCTATCAATTGACACTATGCTATGAGCGGTAACAAGCTGTGCACGTAACAACCTGTATAAAGCAGTGTGACCGGAGTAACCTCAGTGGTGGATGACAGGCCTAAGGAATAACCCAGCAATATATCAATCTTAACGTTTTATTCCAGGCTACAGAATATCCACTTATCTGTTTGTATGTGAAGTCGTTGCAGAATCTATTTTCAAACAAAAACATCAATAAAACGACTGGAAAGAAACATAATTACCCCGAGTTATTCCAGCTATTCAATACGATGTCTGGATTTACGTAACTCCTGGCATTCTAATAAACTTTCATGTCAGTAGATGTGATACACGAATGTAATGAAACTTCTTAGTCCTTTGATCATTTGCACTTATATCAGCCTAGTTTGATGGTTACGTTAATGGATAGGAGATATTCTAGATAGTTCTGGTGATGTCAACATATAGATGGATAAGGGCATCTAAATAGAGGGATAGAACGTGGTGCTGTGAACGACACGATTCTATGTCATTTCGTTGTCTTACTAGCGTCACTACCAAACTTCCTTCCTTCCTTCACGATTCTGATTGTTAGACGTACTACCCAATGGTCCCTTCAATACACCTGAGGATATTTTCCACATGATCAAGTTTTGTTTGGCGATCTCTTCGCTGAGTTTGCGAAAATTATATTTCAACAGACTATCTGTGTTACAAGAAAGAAGAAGTGTTGACTTTGAGGTAGTACTGTGTGATGTGTAATATTTGCATTATTTTATCGTAATCAGGGTCGTTAATGAGCAAGTACAGTTCCACATTATTAGATATTACATCACATGTATGTTTCAATTTTTGATTGATTAGACCAGGCCACATTTCTGAAAAGACATCGTATTAAAATGAAAGCGGCATTTTTAGTAGGATTTGGTACTGTAACACATATTCCTAACCTATTTAATATGTGATGAATTTGAAGATGGAAGTTACAAAGCCAAAAGTTTGAGTTCAGGGGTCAAACTGACAAAACAAAATATTGAGCAATATGAGCAATTAATGGAATTCGACCAATAAATAAATAGTACTGCTAATGCAAAATTATAGGGATAGGAGTTGGAACATGTAGTACATGTGTGTTTCATTAAGATGAAATTGTTTTTTTTTGGGGAAATTGGGAGAGAAAAAAAGGATCATTCCCTATCTGGATGGTAGGACAGAGAAATCCCTATAATCGGAGGAGATTCTTGATTGTCTAACCTCGACAAAACCACGAGTTAGGGAGTCAGGTATATTTTCCTCGGGTGGAGATTCTTGATTGTCTAACCTCGACAAAGCCACGAGTTAGGGAGTCAGGTATATTCTCCTCGGGTGGAGATTCTTGATTGTCTAGCTTCGACAAAGCCACGAGTTAGGGAGTCAGGTATATTCTCCTCGGGTGGAGATTCTTGATTGTCTAACTTCGACAAAGCCACGAGTCAGGGAGTCAGGTATATTCTCCTCGGGTGGAGATTCTTGATTGTCTAGCTTCGACAAAGCCACGAGTTAGGGAGTCAGGTATATTCTCCTCGGGTGGAGATTCCTATCCTACACTCACGGTAGGGAAGGATCCTTTTAATTTATAATTCTTATCAAGGACAAATGTTCTGGTTTAGAATAAGCTAAGGGGAGGATTCCCCATGTGATGACAATTATTTGACGTCACCACACTTCGGTGAAGAAAGAAAAATCTCAAACCAAGGGATATGCTTCTTTGCACCTGTTAAGTGTGGCAACACGTTGAATCTATTGTGATTCAATGTTAACCTTATTCTAATCCTATAGATTGTTCTCGATCACAACACTCTAGATTTTACTTGAGAAAGCACGGCATCAGTACAACAATGTCGCCTCCATTTCAGATCTGGAGTTACTAGGTTTTTTTCTTTTGTCCTAATTTCTCAACCGTTATTGATAAGGTATATCCGTATCGACATCGCGTTTTAATTTTGTCCTTGTGTGTTAATGCTTCGGTATACGTTGTCTAGTTATGTTTACGTGATTGTGTATTTGTCCTTATGTATTGATGTGGTATATTTTGTCATAATATGATGACGCTGTGCTATATTCTTTCTGTGTGTGTTGACGCTGTGCTATATCTTGTCCTTGTGTGTTGATGCTGTGCTATATATTGTCCTTGTGTGTTGACGCTGTGGTATATCTTGTCCTTGTGAGTTGACGCTGTGTTATATCTTGTCCTTGTGGGTTGACGCTGTGTTATATCTTGGCCTTGTGTGTTGACGCTGTGGTATATCTTGGCCTTGTGTGTTGACTGTTGACGCTGTGGTATATATTGTTCTTGTGTGTTGACACTGTGGTATATTATGTCCTTGTGTGTTGACACTGTGGTATATTTTGTCCTTGTGTGTTGACACTGGTATATTTTGTCCTTGTGTGTTGACGCTGTGCTATAGATTGGCCTTGTTTGTTGACGCTGTGGTATATTTTGTTCTTGTGTGTTGACACTGTGGAATATCATGTCCTTGTGTGTTGACACTGTGGTATATTTTGTCCTTGTGTGTTGACACTGGTATATTTTGTCCTTGTGTGTTGACGCTGTGCTATAATTTGGCCTTGTTTGTTGACGCTGTGGTATATTTTGTCGTTGTGTGTTGACGCTGTGCTATAATTTCTCCTAGTATGTTGACGCTGTAGTATACTTTGTCGTTGTGTGTTGACGATGTGTTATATTTTGTCGTTGTGTGTTGACGACGCTGTGCTATATTTTGTCGTTGTGTGTTGACGACGCTGTGCTTTATTTTGTCGTTGTGTGTTGACGCTGTGTTATATTTTGTTTTTGTTTGTTGAAGCTGTGGTAAATTGTGTCCTTGTGTTTTGGTACGGTCGTATACTTTCCCCTTTGCATGTTGTCCTGGTATATTGATCGTTATTTTGTTTCGTATCTCAAGTGTCAAGTTACCAGGAAGCTTACTTTGAATAAACATTAAAATTGTGAAGCAAGGGATCGTACATATTTAATTTGAATAAATAAAGTTGTGAATGGTTACTTCTAAACAAGAAGCCTTGTAAAGTAGTGTCTCTTATCTTGTTTGTGCTCCGAAAGCAGTTCCTTAAGAAACCCGAACTGCGACTGCATTCTAACAAAATTGAATATTCAGCCTGATTCTTTGTCGAATAGGTCTACGAAGATTTCGGCTCTGTCGTGTGTAACGCGCTCTAGGGAAACTAAACCAGGAAGTTTTGTTTAAGGGGTAATGTATATTGTATATGCCAAGGCCAATGATCTCGTTAACTCACCTCTCCATCAGCTTATCAAATATGCTATCCCTTCTCTCTATCCCTTAGAGGGAACGGTATCTTGTGACAAGGACCCTCTGATGAATAATTACCAAACAAGATAGTGGGATAAGACAAATACATTTATATATGTTTGCATAAAAATAGGACATTGACTTCAATACAAGCTGACACAATTCATTGATTTAACGTAGGGATTATACATGTAACAAGCCTCATACAAGACATACTTTAACTCAGATGATCTAGTAATAGAGAATAGATTGAAAAATGAAGCTGGTCGCAGAAGAACAATACGCAGCATGGGTCAGTTACGTTAGTCAAGATATGTATATATGTATGTATTCGTTGATGGTTACCAACTCCTAGTACTATATTTATATATGAATCTATGATTAATACTCATGATAACGTACAATGTCTGGCAGATTGAAAGGAAAGGATGGTAAGGATTCCTGCACATCTGCCATAATAATAAATAAATCCAGAAAAGCCTTGCGGACTTTTTTAAGAAAAATGATATATATGTATAATTACCGGTATGTGGTACACGTTATGCAGCTATTTATGCATAATTACCGGTATATGGTACTCGTTATAAAGAAAAATATGTATTAATAACGGTATATGTTACTCTTTATTTAGTTATGAAGATAATTATGTATTATTACCGGTATATGGTACTCGTTATGTAGATAAATATGTATAATTACAGGTATATGGTACTCGTTATGAAGAGACATATGTATTATTACCGGTATATGGTGTACACGTTATGTAGATAAATATGTATAATTAAGCATTGAACTGTTACCAGATGCAGTATACAGGCGATATGAATGCAATTTGGGATGACAGATAAATAGAAAGTCGCCCGTCAGGGCGACATGATTATTTATCTATCACCCAAATTGCATTCATATTGACTGTATACTGCATCTGGTAACAGTTCAATGCTTATATTTACATTTAGATGTATATAGTTTGTTTTGTATAGTAATTGAAGCAAACATACGTTTAAATTTCCCGCTTATCATATCAGTGCAACGTCAGTAAGTTCAAATCCCAGAACAGCCGACGTTTCCAGAAGAAATAATATAGTCCCTCGTGTCATTGAAAACCACACGCACATAAAATGGTTTGAACACAGACTTAACTTTATTATTTATTTCATATGAGTGTGTATATGTTGAAAAATTGTTAATAATTGCATAACTTCTGCTAGTTTAAAATTAAAGCTGTTTTTTTGCGCATTGATAGATTACATGTATTTTGAAGTGATGCGGCGCTGAACGGACTTGATTGTTTCCTTGGAAACGCGTATGTTTCCTTCGACCGGAATATTACGTTATTTTCAGAAGCATATATACTCGGAAATGTTTAATTACAGTGGTCCTTTCAGTAGGTGATAACGTTTCCAAGGACATTTCTTTTGAAATAGATTCCATGTCTGATCGGTCAGATTATCATCGCTAGCAGACGGCGTTCACAGGGGCTCGGTTTTGTGATTTTGAGTAATGGATGACATCACTGAAAAACCACAACACTTAAAAAGGTATTTATACACATTCTAAAACCTTGTCGATATCCGCGACTTTTAAAAGGTTTTAGAAATGCTGAATTTTAGTGTTGTGGTTTTTCACTGATGTTATGCATAACTCAAAATCTCGAAACCGATCCCCTGTGTGATGACGTTGATACATTTGGTAATTTCTTATCTGGAATGGCGCTTACAATAATTGTGTGGCACCTACACATCTTTTAATAAATTTATATTGTCATAACTTGTCAAGTTGCATTAATTTTTTTTGCGATGACCTATATTGCTAAATTATAAATGCTAACGAACCCAGAATGTTTTCCGACTATAGGCCTATTGATACCGAAAGTATTTTGTTCGTTTACCTTGTATACACTGGCCGTATCAATGTAAATTGTAGTATACATTAATACTCGTTATGTAGATATATATGTATAATTACCGGTATATGGTACTCGTTATGCAGATTAATATGTATAATTACCGTTATATGGTTATCGTTATGTCGATAAATATGTATAATTACCGGAATATTGTACACGTTATGTCGATAAATATGTATAATTACCGATATATGGTACTCGTTATGTAGATATATATGTATAATTACCGGTATATGGTACTCGCTATGACGATAATTATGTATAATTACCGGTATATGGTACTCGTTATGTAAATAATAATGTATAATTACCGGTATATAGTACTCGTTTTGTAGTAAATATGTATAATTACCGGTATATGGTACTCGTTATGAAGATAAATATGTATAATTACCGGTATATGGTACTCGTTATGTAGATATATATATAATTTCCGGTATATGGTACTCTTTATGTAGATATATATGTATAATTACCGGTATATGGTATACGTTATGTGGATAAACATGTATAATTACCGGTATATGGTACAGGTTATGAAGATAAATATGTATAATTACCGGTATATGGTACTCGTTATGTAGATAATTATGTATAATTACCGGTATATGGTATACGTTATGTGGATAAACATGTATAATTACCGGTATATGGTACACGTTATGAAGATAAATATGTATAATTACCGGTATATGGTACTCGTTATGTAGATAATTATGTATAATTACCGGTATATAGTACTCGTTTTGTAGTAAATATGTATAATAACCGGTATATGGTACTCGTTTTGAAGATAAATATGTATAATTACCGGTATATGGTACTCGTTATGTAGATATATATATATAATTACCGGTATATGGTACTCGTTATGTAGATATATATGTATAATTACCGGTATATGGTACTCGTTATGTAGATATGTATGTATATTTACCGGTATATGGTACTCGTTATGTAAATATATATGTATATTTACCAGTAAATGGAACTCGTTATGTAGATATAAATGTATAATTACCGGTATATGGTACTCGTTATGTAGTAAAATATGTATAATTACCGGTATATGGTACATGTACACGTTATGAAGATAAATATGTATAATTACTGGTATATGGTACTCGTTATGTAGATATATATGTATAATTACCGGTATATGGTACTCGTTATGACGATAATTATGTATAATTACCGGTATATGGTACTCGTTATGTATATATATATGTATAATAACCGGTATGTGGTACACGTTATGAAGATAAATATGTATAATTACCGGTATATGGTACTCGTTATGAAGATAAATATGTATAAGTACCGGTATATGGTACTCATTATGTAGATAAATATGTATAATTACCGGTATATGTAACTCCTTATGAAGATAATTATGTATACTGAACCGTACATGACATTCGTTTATATAGATTATTATGTATAATAACAGTTACAGGCATATCATACTTGTTATGTTGATATGCATATAATATATATCATTTCCTGTATATAAAGAACTCATGATATAAATATGTTAACAGTGACGACATGCGTTTCTCTGAATATTGGAGCTGTGTCTGGGTATTAGTGTCTTGAAACAGTACACATGTTCTTAAGACATCGTAGATTTGGCGTCATTAGATGTCCCGTCAGGTCTCTTCTACTGCAACATGTACACAACACCGGAGTGTAGACTGTGCACATGTTGTACGAAAGAAATTCACATCGAAGTCACAATAAATGGAACTTCATGCCTCAACAAGACGTGAATGCATTATTCGATCTCGATTTGGAAAAAAATCCACATTTCTGAACGATTTCGTGTCCTGTTTAGCAAACCCAATTTGGAATAGGAAACTTGAAGAACTGCAATTTAATAAAAACAACTTCAAGGCGACTGTGCTTTCCAATGATTTTCCATCAACGAAAGTGATCTTAAGGAAGACAAAAAGAAAAACATTTAATGATTTTGTTGTAGAGTTCCAAACTTAAGGCGTTTGTTGGTTCTCGTATTTGTAATGCTGACTACCGATTGAGTAAAGACACATTTAAGAACGGCCTTTTTTTCTGCCCATTTTCTCTCCCATAACCTAACATTACAACTAAAGTATCATTATATTGATTTCGTTAAAAAATGCACGAAGACATTCATAGAAATTTGTTTTATTCGTGGGTCTGACATTGACAAACTCTCCTTTTAATTCGCATGGTAATATCATCGGAGAGGCGTTGTTATTAAGCGAACACATCGGTATCCAGAAATCTATTACTCGCCGCGTTCACTATAGCCCCGCTCAATGCTAGTGTGTCTCGTCAATGGAACGGGCCAAAGTATTTCCCAGCGTTGATCAACTTCAGACAATTTGTCTTCCAATGCCGCAACAAAAACATTGTTCAACGAAAACCATAACACACAAATCGTTTATAATCTATATACATAAAACAAGGTATCATTTTATGTATTAGTCTGAGGTTTCCGTTTCCGAACAACAGAAAGGGCAAACGAAAGCACATCGCATTCCTTTGATTCCTGTGTAAAGCCGGCAGCCCAATCACATGGAAGCCGAATGATGATCTTGAGGAAACACATAATAGGGACAACACTATTGGGAAACGACCATTGGCAAGAGTTGACACTGAATAAAATCACTGGAACGAGAATGAGAACAATGAACTCGACTCGGAAGAGGCACATAACGATGAGTAGCGTGAATGCATTATTTCCATCAACGAGATAGAGTTGTTGGAAATGTCTTCTCTTTAACTCAATGGCTCAATCCCGAACTCAATCCCGCGTGGTATGTATGCACACCGGATAACACATTGAATGTGTTTCATATATGAAACATTCAGATTTACAAACTTATTTACATTTATGCTGTTCTTATCAAATTGATTTTTAACATAGAAACAAATACCACAAAGACAGTATGATGCCTCATGCCCTGTTATAAGATCGAACTCACCTTCTACGATACCAAATCGTCAGGCCGAGTCTTAAAAGCAAGTATAACCACTACACTACCGCCACCACCACGAACTATACTACCGCAACCTCCTCGAATTACATAGCTGCCACTTCCAAGAACTACACTGTTGCCACCTCCTCCACGAACTACACTACCACCACCTCAACGAACTACACTACCGCCACCTCCTCGAACTACATAACAACCACTTGCACGAACTACAGCACCGTCACCATCGCGAACTACACTATCGCCACCTCAACGAACTACATTACCGCCACCTCTACGAACTACACTATTGCTTCTCCCACGAGCTACACTACCAATACCTCCACGAACTACATTGCCGCCACCTATACGAACTACCTTAAAGCCAGATCAACGAACTACACTACAGCCACCCCCACGAACTTCACTATCGCCACCCCCAAGAACTACAATACAGCCTCCTCCACGAACTACATTACCGCCATATCTATGAACTACACTACCGCCACCTCCGCGACCTACATTACCGCCACCTTCGCAAACTGCACTACGGCGACCTCCACGAACTACACTTTCACCACCTCCACGAACTTCACTATCGCCACCTTCTCGAACTATACTATCGCCACCTCCTCGAACTACACTTCCACACCCTTCACGAACTATACTATCGCCACCTCCACGAACTACACTATCGCCACCTTCTCGAACGACATTACAGTCACCTCCTCGAACTACACTTCCACACCCTTCACGAACTACACTATCGCCACATCCACGAACTACATTACCACCACCTCCATGAACTACATTACCGCCACCTCCACGAACTACACTACCGCCACCTCCACGAACTACACTACCGCCACCTCCATGAACTACATTACCGCCACCTCCATGAACTACATTACCGCCACCTCCACGAACTACACTACCGCCACCTCCACGAACTACACTACCGCCACCTCCATGAACTACATTACCGCCACCTCCATGAACTACATTACCGCCACCTCCACGAACTACACTACCGCCACCTCCACGAACTACACTACCGCCACCTCCATGAACTACATTACCGCCACCTCCATGAACTACACTACCGCCACCTCCACGAACTACATTAACGCCACCTCCACGAACTACACTATTGCTACTCCCACGAGCTACACTACCGCCACCTCCACGAACTACATTACCGCCACCTCCACGAACTACACTATTGCTACTTTTTTTTTTGCGAATTCTCGTTACGGAAATATAAATATAAGCAATAAACTGCATAGATGTGGCAGACCAACTGGTATAACTGACACATGTGGCAATTATACCAGTTGGTCTGCCACATCTATGCAGTTTATTGCTTAATTACACTCGTGATGTACAGGTGCAATATCCACCTATAAAAGCACTATAAGTTTTCTCAGAATATCATTGTATGTTTGTTATATTAAGTATAGTTTGTCTTTTTATTATCAATAATAATACACCTATATAGACTATGTTTTATTAAACAAAAAAATGTGTCTGTGAAAGAATTGTAGATAAAGTGTGGCATGGAATTTGATTTTGGAATTTCATTTTTGCAGTTGTTCAGTCAACTATGACGTAAATGGTTGATGTCAACAAAGTAAGCATCGATTAACACAAATGACTAACTAACACAATGTTGCTACCATAGTAAGGTAGACTGAACATGCCGATTTATTTGTAATATGTTGTTGTTTTCTTCACGTCGATGGGCCAAACTTGACTTGATGGAAAACCCTGACTATACCGGTTAAATATTTGACGACTTTAAATATTTATGAACTGTGCTTTTGTCCATCAACGTTGTCATTATGGTAAGCTACTGATGAACTGATGTAAGTTCCACTTTTTTATTTTATCAATGAAAGTGTAGGTTTAAACCTCGGACAGATTACTCGTATAGCTAGAACTATACTATACTATTTTTCCAACCTATATCTGGTCATCCTATGTAGATATGTAATCCTTAATGACGTTCTCTAAAAGAAAAGTCTGTATAATTACCTAATCTACACATTTCGTGTTCATAAGCAGGAACACATAGTTAGTATCATGTACAAATATTGAAAAAAAAGTGTTTATTCCAGAATCTTTTATCATTCATGCAGACTTCTGCAAACATTGGTTCATGTGTGCTGTTGGTAAATTGTTGATATGTTTGCGGAATATAATATATATGGTACGGTATTCTGATATTACTTACTGTCCAATTCGGCATACTTCCCTGAAGGATAATTAAAGGCACACGTTTTACTGGTCATATATAATTGCATACTGACTATTCCACATTTCGTCCTTTAATGAAGCGAATATAATTTATTATTGGATATATCAAAACAAGGATCATTTGTTTGATATCAGAACTAATAGTATGTTTGGTTGATATCTAAAACTGATATAATTTATTGTTTGATATCTAAAAGTAATATAATTTATTGTTTAATACCCAAAACAAGTACCAGTTATTGTTTTGATTTCTGAAATAAGTATTATTTATTGGATCGATATCTAAAACAAGTATTATTTATTGCTTGATAACCAAACAAGTATCATTTATTGTTTGATATCCAAAACAAGTATTACTCATTGTTTGATATCCAAAACAAGTATTATTCATTGTTTGCTATCCAAAACAAGTATTACTCATTGTTCGATATCTAAAACAGGTATTATTCATTGTTTGATATCTAAGCAAATATTATTCATTGTTTGATATCCAAAAATGAAGTATCATTTATTGTTTGCTATCCAAAACAAGTAATATTCATTGTATTATCTATTGTTTGCTATCCAAAACAAGTATTATTCATTGTTTGATATCCAAAACAAGTATTATTCATTGTTTGATATCCAAAACAAGTATTATTTATTGCTTGATATCCAAAATAAGTATCATTTATTGTTTGATATCCAAAAAAGTAATATGTGCTGTTTTGAATCTTCAAATAATTATCATGTGTTGATTGACAAGAACCACAATTACAGATATCCTGTGATGATTGATATCTCAAATCAAGTATCCTATGATGGTTGATATCACAGAAGACAACTATATTGTTTTCACTGTTATCACTAAAACAGGTAGTCTGTCTTGATTGATATCCGTATGATTCACGTGTCTCCCCAAAATATGCCTTCGTGATTACCCATGCCTTCTTTCGTTTTACCTATGATATGGTCTATGTGTAACCCTACGTAGTCTGATTATGTCTACCTTGTCAATATAAGCTATTTAAAGTGTCTACCTATAGTACCCTACCCTGTGTTGTTTGTGTACCAATTGTACACATTTGTATAATCTGTTTGTCCCAAGCTGACTTGTATATAATTAATGACTATGCTATTCATATAGTTATACCATGCTGAAAATGTAAATAGTTTTCCCATTTTTCTATACATTGTCATTATATACAAAATAATCATAATCTGTCGGTCTATCTATCTAACAATCATTTTAACTCTTACTCTTCTTTATAGCAGCAGAAACATCCTTCGGTTCTCCACCTATGATTTCTTTTATTTACCTTTCCTGTTTACTATTCCCCCTTCTCTTCCCACTTCCCTCTTGTTTACTTCTGTGTGACCTTCACCTCGAGCCCGTTTGTACTGTTGGACAGGTGTATACGCACGTGCGTATGTTCTTTGCCGATAGCCACCCAACCATGACCGTTCTTGATAATGGGTAACGATATAGTAGCACACAGGGTGGCGGTCGGCAATTTCTACATGCGTACACACTGTAACCACTCGAGCTCATCTTCAATATTTAAAATTAATTTAAATTTCGTATTTGATGAATTTATAAATCTATTTGAAATCCTTCTTCTTACATTTAAGACCACACAATACAGTATTCTCTTTTATGTTATACATAGCTATTTCAGTAACACTAATTTCATCCTTATCCTCCATCTTTTATTATTGATTTGCATGGACATACATGAAAACCCTGGGCCTGATGTATCTTCCGATGAATTAACAATTTTCCATTTAAATATACGTAGTTTACGAAATAAGCTAACTCACCTTGAAAATATTGCAGACGAATTTCACGTAGTATGTATCACGGAATCCCACTTAGACAACAGTATATCTGACGAAGAAATAGCACTTCCAGGTTTTAATAATAATCCTTTCCGGAAAGACCGTGAATACTCACAGGGTGGGGGTGTCGTTGTTTATATTTCGCCTTTAATTTCTGCCCAGCGGCGTTTGGATTTAGAATTTCCATCAGGTGAGGCCATCTGGGTCGAAATTATTTTTAATAACTCCTCGTATCTTCTATGTACAGTATATAGACCAAATGACTGTGTAAATCCATTTTGGGAACAATTTGAAAACTCCATTGAAAATGCACTTGATGAAAACCCACATGTCATTATAGTTGGTGACATAAACGTTGACCTACTGGTTGAGACTCGTCATAAACTGAACGACATTATCCGCACGTATCTGTTTTCTAATGTAATAAACCAACCAACTCGGGTAGGCCAAACACGTGCTTCGCTCCTTGACCCCGTGCTCGTGAGCGATACATGCGTTGTTGGTTTTTCCGATGTTATTGAAATTGACAGGGACATTTCGGACCATGACGCTACTCTCGTTGAAATTAAACTAAACATTTTTCTTACTAACAAATTTAAACGCATGATTTGGTGTTATAAAAATGCTGACTATCCTAAATTTAATAACCTGTTACAAAACACCGATTGGCAATACGTATTTAGAAATGCTTACACATGCGACGATATGTGTTCGATTTTTACAGATAAGTATTTGGAATATGCTCATCTTTGTATTCCAACTAAGGTTATTACTGTTAGACCAAATGATAAACCGTGGTTTACTACTGAACTACGTCGTGAAATTAGAATTAGAAATAGATTGCATAAAAAATTAAAAAGAGTTTTTTCTATAGAGAATTTAGCTAAATTTAAAAAACATAGAAATCATGTCAACAATCTCAAACGTAGAACAAGAGAACTTTTTTATGCTGATATTAATGGACTTTTAGATAACTATGCAAAAACTAATCAAAAGAATTTTTGGAAACTGGTTCGGAGATTAACTAAAAGTGCAGATGTATCTTACATTATACCTCCTCTAAAAGACCCTATTACTAATTCTACTGCAGTAGATGATGAACGAAAAGCTAATATTTTAAATGACTATTTTGTGTCTATCTCTACTATAGACGACTCAGGTGTACCTTTACCACAAGTTGATATGAGAACCCAAAGTCGCATAGATAATATATTTTTTACACAAGCTGATATTGTTGACATCCTTAAGTCTCTTAAATTAGGTAAAGCTGTTGGATATGATAAAATTAGTCACCAAATGCTTAAAAACACAGCTCTTTATGTTTCATTTCCGCTATTTCTTATATTCAGAAAGTCTCTTGATCAAGGAATTTATCCCAATTCCTGGAAAAAAGCTTTAGTCATGCCCATTTTTAAGAAAGGCGATAAACAATGCCCCAGTAATTATAGACCAATAGCTTTATTAAGCACTGTAGGGAAAGTTTTTGAAAAAGTTATTACAAAATTTCTGCATAATTATTTATTAGAAAATTCATTGTTATATAAATACCAATCTGGATTTCAGCCAGGTCACTCAACAGTACATCAACTAATTGAAATTTATCATAATGTATGCATAAATCTAGAAAACCGTCATCATACCTGTCTTGTTTTTTGCGACATTTCCAAAGCTTTTGATCGGGTTTGGCATGCAGGTCTTGTACACAAATTAAAAAGCTATGGAATAAATGGAAATCTTTTAGACTGGCTATCCGATTATGTACAGAATCGCCATCAACAAGTCTTCATCCACAATGTTACTTCTCATACTAAAACAACTAATGCTGGTGTACCCCAGGGCTCTGTCTTAGGTCCGCTTCTTTTTCTCTTGTATATCAACGATATAACTGATAACCTTGTCAGCCCTTCCCGTCTTTTTGCTGATGATACTTCCCTATCCGTCTCTTCTCCTTCCGCAATTGAACTAGAAACTACTACTAACCGAGATCTTGAAAAAATTCATAACTGGGCAGAAAATTGGCTTGTTAAATTTAATCCTAATAAAACTGAAGCGCTACTAATTTCAAATACCAATGCTGAGCTTGATGTCAATCTCATTTTTAATAATGTTAATATTGATTTTATCGAACATCATAAACATCTAGGCATTTTCCTAGATGCTAACTGTAAATGGACTCACCATATTGATAACATTTGTAAAACTGTTACGAAACAAATAGGAATTCTCCGCAAGTTAAAATATACTTTAAATCGCAAGACATTAAACAGAATTTATCTTACTTTTATACTCCCTCTGCTTGAATACTGTTGCGAAGTTTGGGACGGTTGTACAACTGCCGATGCAAATAAACTTGAAAAACTCCAGTTAGAAGCGGCGCGTATTGTCACCGGCCTGCCATCTTTTGCTAGTAGAGCGTCTCTTTACTTCGAAACTGGTTGGGAAGTCTTGTCTCAACGTCGCACCC
>NW_018408738.1:1357726-1388499 GCF_002113885.1 Mizuhopecten yessoensis | reverse complement strand
TCTCTCTCTCTCTCTCTCTCTCTCTCTCTCTCTCTCCCAATAATAGATAAATGTATTGATTTAAACTATGAAATCCATCTTATGATGTGTATATACAATTATTTATCTTATAAGGAAAGGGCGTTAATAATGTTCATGTAACTTGTGCCCAATCCTCTTGCATTTTTTTGGCAATAAAATATGTTTAAACTAAATTAAATGAAGCTTGACTTGACTATTCTACTTATCCCCTGTATAATCCCCCAATTCTCCGTACACAGAGGGAGACGAACGCTAACAGTTGATGAGTAACCCGTGTTGATATCGGGACAATGATTTATGACATCTCTTCTGGCTAATGTCCATTTCATCACCTCCTGTATTATACTAGTCAAAACATACATTACACAATTTGTTATCATGCCAAGAGTGTGGTTTTCGGCCATATCGGTATTTGTATTGACCTGGCTAGACAAGCTGCGCTAGACTCACAGGACGTTATTTATTGCTGGGATTTAGACAGTTACAAAACAAAGTTCTGAATCTAGAGATTGCTTACTCGTAAATTTCATATCGTATTACTTTATTGATATTTACATGTTTTATCTTTATTATGTAGTCAATTTCTGTCCCAGTCGTATCTTTGATGATATAGAGTGTCTTTAGTTATTATATTTGTGTAGATCAAGCAATATAGTGTTTGCTTTGTCATGCTCTATTTCTTATAGTGTTGAGAGATGACATATTTGGGGTTTGGTATGACTTTCAGGAAGGCATTGCACGTTTGTTTTTACTAAATTTGAAGGTTTTCATGTGTTCATGTTTTCGTAATAGGAACACACTGCTTTTGACATCCAACTTACAACCACATCTAACCCTGAAAATTATGAATAAAAAAATATATCAACACTGTAATTGACCATTTATGTTTCTATTTTTTTGAAAGCGTTCTGTTAAAAAAAACCTTGTTTTGCTAGGTAAGTGCCTCGGGGTAACTTTAGCAAATAATAAGATACTAAGAGCACAACTTAATTTGACATTCGAGATAGGACGACCAAATTACTTTGACCTTCGACAAAATAAACAAATAGACGTATTTTGAGCTTTATCGCACAAATGGACTACATACTCCTTACTTGCTATTTAAAATGATATGTCATATTGCTTTTTTTAACAATGAAATTAGTAAAATGGTCAAGTAAATTATCATTGTTTTCTGTCTGGCTTAAGAACAAGGTAGGAAGTAGATAATCGACAATCGTCCCGAATTCAGCTTCTTAGTGGATATATTCCGTCTTTTCGTATTGCAGAGTTATCTTCTCTTGTGAGCAGGTATTGCTTGTTACGTCATTGGTTTGTGAGAGTAACGACATCAATTTTTGAGAAAACGACGTAATTGTCTCACACAAACCAATGACGTAGCAATCAATACCTGCTCACAAGAGAAGATAACTCTGCAATACGCAAAGACGGAATTATAACTAGCTGATACGGTAACTGGACAAACTAACATCATACAGGTCAAGGTTAAATGCTCGTCAATGTGATTTAATATCGTTTAAAAGAGGCCTTGAAACAATGCATTCTCTGATTTGTACACTAAGGTCAAGGACACTCTTGTTTATGGTATAATGGCTGGACACGTAACAGCTACATGTATTAAGGTCACCGCGACTCAGGCTTATGACGTTTCTTAAAAACTGAATAGAGAGCCCGTTCATGTCATTTAGATAACACACTGTTAGAACACGCGATGATAGAAGAAGACTATAGAGGAGTCTACAACGTTACGGTAGTCAGACGGGCACCTCGAGTCTGGCGGCAGGTTCTAACATCGCCACTGAATTTTTGCAACCCAACAATCGATTTCCCCTTTATTTACATTCCAAATTAAGCGTCTCATTACAATATAAACAATCTTAATTTGCTGGTGAAATCAACCGGGAACATTCCAATTTGTCAGGAAATCCCTTGATAACAGATTGACAATTTCTTTACTTTGCTAGAAAACGAGGAATATTGGTGAGTAATATGTATGCGCAGTGTAAAAAGAAGACAGAACCACCGATGTAATTGATTGAGTTTAACTGGAATGCCTCCTACGTTTTGCGCAACTGTATACAATAAGTTAATAATCAAATAATTTCATTCATATTTTGTTTTTTTGATTTGGTGTTCGAGTGTAATTCGTTTGAAGCGAAAGCATGAATTGTGCCATTTCCAAGATCCCTTATATGTATGAACACCAGTATGGATGTATAAATAAATGCACAAAACACTAGTATATCATTACGGATAACGGTCACTCGCACTACATAGGGGATACGTTCACAGTAAAATATTTCTCTTTATTTGACAAAATATCCTGTTGAATTACAAACCATGAAGTTAGATATTAGTTATATACTGTTCACGCTACAATTACGACTCTAGTTTAATAAGATTGGTGCGCCTTTAGAACATAGTTCGATATTCTATGCAGTTATCTTTGGATATACAAGCACGAAATAAACAATCTTAAAAACCAATTATTTATATGTATGTACATGTACATGTAAGTTGTTGAACGAACACGTTGTGTCTTGCATTTACAATTACAATTTCGTTTGCAAAGCCTCTAAAATATCTCCCAGCTCAAATTGTTGTTGTTAGCAAAACTCAGTTATAGTTAGATATTCTTTAATTTATCAGTTATAGTTAGATATTCTAATTTATCAGTTATAGTTAGTCATTCTTTTACATATCAGTTATAGTTAGACATTCTTAAATTTGTCAGTTATAGTTACATGTACATGTAGACATTCTTTAATTTGTCAGTTTTTGTTAGACATTCTTTAATTTGTCAGTTATAGTTAGACATTATTTTTCATGTCAGTTATAGTTAGAGATACATATTTAAACATGTTGGTTTTAGTTAAAGAAAGACATTCTTTTACAGGTCAGTTATATTTAGACATTCTTTAACATGTCAGTTATTGTTAGACAGTCTTTAACATGTCAGTTATAGTTAGAAATTTTTCAATTCGTCAGTTTTAGTTACATGTAGACGTTCTTTAACTTGTCAGTTTTTGTTAGACAATCTTTTTCATGTCAGTTATAGTTAGAGATACATATTTTAGCATGTTAGTTTTAGTTAAGGAGATACATTCTTTTACATGTTGGTTTTAGTTAGAGAGACATTCTTTTACATGTAAGTTGTCTATGGGGAGACATGCTTTAATATGTCAGTTGTAGTTAAAGAGAGACATTCATTTACATGTTGGTTTTAGTAAGAGACATCATATTACATGTATTTGTAGATAGAAAGACATCCATTTTAATGGCAGTCGTAGTGAAAGAGAAACACCCGTCGCATGGTAGTTTTAGTAAGACACTTATACAAATGTACAAGCATCGTCTTATTTGTCTGTACACTAGGTTTTCGCCGAGTGAGAGATCAACGAAATTTTGTGTATGCAATATTACCCAGAACTGGATTCCTCAGTAACACGCTAAACAGGTCTGTCATGTAACGCTCACACACGGAGCACCACTGAGCCAATTTGTGCTATACAAACTATGGTATTCAGTTTGAATTGATTTACTTGATAAACACATATAAAAATCGCTTGAAAATTATGAAGAGGCTTATCTATAGAAGATATTGAACTCCGAATGATTGTGTTGACCTTGATAAGAGGATATGCACATGTATTTGTTTGATACATGATACATCACAGTCATCCAGATCAATGCTGGTTTTAATATGTATTTCAGCGGCATGACTTATTTAGTGACGGGCATTAGTTAATGGTAAATAGCTATTTGTCATTGTCAAACTGCGGACTCGTACTTGAGAAATGAGATTCGGGGTGACAGTTCAGTAAGTGTGTAGACAAATACTGACGATTTGATTTATTTAGAAAGAATAACGGAACGTCTGGAAGAGACGAGAAAGGACGAAAGGACAGACAGATAGACAAGTCGGCAGGTTGATTGATGGTAGGACAGACATTGGAGGGACTCTTTTCTGCGTCGATTTATTTGAGAATTAAAATGTTTCGGACCAGTCTCCTGACAACAGTATTAACCTGTGGATGTCATACTACTGTCACATTCAATGCCTAATTATCTAACGTACACACAAAACAATTCCAATTGGACGCTGTTTGTTGATCTTAAGTGGGGACAATTACTGGCATTACACGTAACGGGTCTCTTTGTAGTCATGACGTTTTAGCGTGCTTGAGTGGCTCTCTTCCGACAACAGATTTCCTTTAAAAATCAAGCTATGCTCTACAACAAAGTACCAATATCAAGATCTTAGGTCTGCCGGTTACATTTTTATAGAAAATTGTACTTTACTCATTAAATTAATGTTTGAGTTGAGTTTTTAAATCCTCTGGTTTTGTGTATGTTCATGATGTCGTTTTGCTTTCATATCTGCTCAGTTCATTTGAGTTAGGATGTCTTTAATGTCAAGGAACTGAATTTCAAATGCAAATTTTCAAATGTCAGGTTTTATAGAATTTAATTCATATCAATGAGGTAGACTGACAATAAAAATGATTAACAGAGATACACATTGTATCACGCTGCTCTCGGGCTACCTCTTGTCGCCTTCCTTTTATTTTCTGCTGCTACCTTAGGCCATCTCTCCTCTATGTGAATTGCTTCGTCAGGTCAAATCACTGTGGCTACCACAGGTCATCTCTCCCTCTGTGGACTGTGTCTACATCATCAGGTCACATCATCCTTTACGTTATGAAGCTCACCAGGTCACATGTGTCTTCTATGTACTGTGGCTGTCTCAGGTCACGTCTCCACTTGTGTACCGTTACTCTCACAGGTCACCTTACCCCTTTATGCTCTTTGCCTTTTGCATGTGACATCCCTTTCCATGTACTCTGTATTCGCCTGGACACATTTCCCCCTTTATGTGTCGTTACTAACTAAACTTACATTTCCTTTCTTTATACTGGGGCCATCTAATGTCACATTCAACTCTATTAACGTTAGCTACCAAATGACTTCAAGCAGGCCAATTAGATATGGTCGCTTGGTGATTAAGGTAGTTGGATAATTTTTCATATTGCAGTTAAAATTAAAATTCTGTAAGACATTTCAGCATCGAAACATTGGTAGTCACACACCAGGATGAACATTATATTGTCCTCATTTCCATGCATTTGTGAATATTTCAAAAATATGTGTCATGGACAATTTGATATTGGTCTTAATTCGTTTCCTCTGACCTTCTGAAGACCGTATTCCGGATTCTAGTTTATTATACAGGAGCAGGTTTTAGAGTCAGACAATCATTCATGCGAAAATTATTGACCGCCCAAAGACCCTGAGACCTTTGTAGAAGAATGCAAGCAAATAGTTGAAAATAGTTCTTGAACTTGTTCTGGTATATGCAGTCCATGTTTCACAGGAACAGAAGAAACGTTATTGTAATTGCTATGTGAACATGTAGCTTGATTGAGAAAAATATGCCTCAACGCTTCAGGCGGTGGAGTGGAGTCATCCAAGGAAATACTTAATTATTTCAAAAACGGAACATCTATCTATAATGTAGACGGTTCAACATGTTCTTTACTCTTGTGGCTTGGCTGGTGCTACGGTCTCCTCTATACTTGTTCATCGTTACTAAACTCCTTAGAAGTATGGCCATTGCATGATGCATATTAGATAGACCCAATTCTGCATTCAGAGCGCTGTATTTAGCGAAAGAAGGTATTGGATGACGGTAGATTTGGCGATGGTTATGGTATTTTGGAGAATACTTTTTGTACTAACATGATGATCGTTTTATCGTCGGTTGCACGACGGCATAGTCATCCAGGCTTAATGCTGAACAGTGTGGGGGCGAGACTACAGTCTTCAAACGATGATTAAACGATCATGAGTCCCACATTTGTCCTTGAATGTCCACTGTCCTTCACGGGTGACCTACATGTAAGTCAACGGGTGTGCCACGCCTCTACATCGTATAGTAAAACATAGAGTCTTTATTGTTACCGATGTCGATCGTTTTGTTGAACAGGCAATTTTATAAATCATGGTAATTGTGAAATGTTTTACTATCTGAATCATTCCAACATTAACCTACATACTCCTCATGTAAATGTCATTAGCATTCAATACTAATATCTGGTTGCCAGTGGAAGACGTCTTCCACTTGCAAAACCCGATATCATGCTTTGTCTATGGGTTGGTTGCTGGTTCATAGAATCTCAAATTCATGCGCGAAAAGGACTTATGGTCCTTTAATTCGAATCGTTGTGTCGAACAACGTTTCAAAAACGTTATATTTGTGGAAAAAACCCCATAATGTCTTTCAAGCTAATTATTAAACATAACACTGTGTGCTTATAAACACACTAGATTTTCAAGAAACAAGACCTTGTCATTTGCACGTGAAGTACAATAATGAATTACGCCAATTCTTGCCATTCCTATCCACAGTCGTTAACATACATGGCAAATTACGGTATTCATTTCTAGAATAACGTCTTTCTATCAGAACAGAAGACTTTATATTGGTATACTATTATGTAAAATAGATCCATTAGTTGCTCTATGCTTCCAAGATTTAATACTACTGAGTTTATTTGAATCAATTGTTATTGCTAGATTTGCCATTCATGTCAGTGTCTAGAGACTATCCGCCATTGGCAATGTTAACATTAAGGGCACATTGTTTGAGATTTCTACAAAAACAGTTTTAATATATATATATGGTGCAGTGTTTAATACTGAGCTATGCTCATCTGACGTTATACTTTGTCGAACTGAAAAGTTTTGTTTTTCAGTGATGCTATATAGCGAACGAGAGGTCTGCTCTGTTGATGGATTATGATTATTCTGTAGGACCCTTATGTGCGTGGCTGCTGTGCAAGCAAATAAGCAGTTGAGTGCATATAAAAAACTCAAATGTTCTTTAAATCGCATAAAATGCAAGTTGTCGGAAAAAAGGATTATTTTTTGTCAAACTTTGTCCCCCATTACCCTAATGACAAAGTAAGACAGCAGCAGTCTGCAATGGGCAGACAAAAGAACACGGTACATCACCTGCTGACTTGGAACACAAAACAGGAGTTATTTTGGTGAGTGTTTCCTCTACAACAAACACGACATAATGATAAATAAGAAATCACAATTAAAAGAAAAACTAATCTGAAATACAATTGGAAATAAATTAAAAAAAATAATGGCGTTTTGTCATGTGTAATGTGAAATTGACACACACTGCTCCCCTGAATTCAAACCAATAGATGTTTCCCCTTCCTCTGATATTGATAGTTACAACATGTGTGTAGTGCTTCCCCTGTATATTTGCTATACCATTTTCAGAAAATTAAATTTGCATTGTACATCTATTTACAGTGGTTACGCTAACCTGTATAGGCAGGAGCAGCCACACTCTTAGGTAATGAAACAATGCTAATAATGTTGTTTTTGAAATATAAGTTCTTCACTGCTTATGGTATTGTTAAAACAAAAGCTGATAAAAAGCTACATAAATTCGAAATGACAACTGTTAGTTATATTGATGAATATTCTGACTTATTATACACAACATTTACAATCGATGTTTTTTGAACGGGAGTTCAATATTTGGTTTGGCTTGGTTTTATTTTGTTTAACGTCCTATTCACAGCTAAAGTTATTTAATGACGTGCCTCCACGTGTGTAGTGTAAGCGTGCCTGCGTGTGTGTATGCAGGAGGCAAGGTATGTTGGCGTGCTTGTCTCCTTGTGATAGCACGGTTCTGATGCCGACTTTATAGTGCTATCTCACCTAAATGCAATGCCGAAGGCACGCAGCACATAATACTGACAACGGGTGAACCAGTTGTTGTCATCCCCCCAAATGCAGGGAATCACAACTACTATTTTTAAGGACGTTGGTATGTCCCGGCCTGTGGACAGAACCAATTGCCTTCCTTATCTTGGTGAACGCTTAGCATTCTAGCCAAAAGTGAGGTGTTGCCAAGCAAGGCGTTAGGAAAAAAAGGTAGTTAGAAGTAGACAGAAATATAAAGATCCCAAATATTGCAATTGGCGCAGCAGATTTATTTTGGTCGCTTTTGTGTCCCCAAACAGAGGACATCAAAGCAAATCCCCAATTCTGCAGGGGGGTTTCTCCTACGATACATGCAGTGGGTAACAGCAAGTGTATTCTTTTCCCGATTTCCCACCTGCAGGGGTGAATTGTGTTTTATGTTATACAACGTATCTAACTATAAACCATGATTTTTGTAACAAAAAACCTAGACGGAAGACAAGTGACTGTGCGTGAATGTTCCCTTTTACATTACTGTGAACAATACTATTATTTCACATTGATGCGAAAACGATGTCTTATTCATTTATCGATATGAACCAGTGAGACAAATAACTTTTTTTAAACCAATAATACGTTTATCTTAGCAGCTTTTACACAAATAATTTGATGTAATCGTACTTGTTTAAAAAAATCACTCTATGTGTTGGTATCATGTAGAAAAAGTATTCAACCATTGCCTAAAATCGAGCATGAAAATTAAAAAATTTGAATCGAATATTATGTGCTCGAATTAAAATGTAAGTGATGAAAGGTCAGTGATATCTTCAAACGTAATGATAAAAGGAATAAATATATATTTATGTATGTTTCAATTTGATGCGCTTTTATAACAAAAACGTCTGGAGAAAAGAAAGCTTCAATCAGGATTTGAAATAAAATCGATTTTAGACATCAAGAAATGTTGTTTTCAAAACCTAATTTTTTTTTCTTAAAATCTCAATGCGCCTTAAATATCATTGCTACTTTTTTTTGTTTTGCATCTTTAACCCTTGATACATGTTTGTATTAACCAGGATAATGTGTCCGGTGGTAACACATGCGGCGGCACGCACCTTCATCTGCTTCCGGTGATGGTAACATGTTTTATTCCCATTCTTGCAACACGATCACCATTATTGCCTTCAGCACGGTGTGATGTGTATTACATTACATAGGAGTGGCCTGCATGCGCAGCCTCGCCTGTAATGGGCAACAGTAACTTGAGAATATTGACAACCTTGTATTCCAATTTAAACGATATTTGTGCATTTTCATTCTAATGCTAAATTCTATTATTGGACCTAGATGTAAGTGGAATGTCGGTCACTCACCATGCACATCCTCGGTACTAAAAGAGTTCCTGGAATGAGATTTTACAATTTGATGAGTTTAAGATAAATTGTATTTCGAAAAGAAATTTCGTTGGCAGAACTATCGCTTATGTCACAGAGAGCATCGAACGAGAACAAACCAACCAAATACAAGCCACACTGTTTCCTCTCTATCGATAATCCCTTTAAAATTAGATTTGCCTTATCCATTTATAAATTATATTTTGAGCAGAATGCAATTGGTCCTTTTAATCTTAGCAATTTCCAATGCAAGGTCGTCTGAAAAGGAGGATTCTAAATGGGACAAGATATTCCGCGGCCGGCATGTATCCTGAATTGGATCCGGAACATACCGTAAACTCAATCTGCCCATGCCTCATCACGAAGACGGCCGTATAAACGGTTGCGTAATTCGTGTTCGTGCGACGAGAGTGTAAGATTTGGCAGATGTACGTTGCTGCACAGATTTTTTGTCCTAACAAGATTAATGGACCACATTTCAAGCCAAACAGATATCACTAGTAAATGCACCGGTCAAATGCAACATAATGTCTAGAGCACTGACTGACACGAATGTAGCTATAACCTGAGAATGGGGTAGTCTTGTTGTTGGTATATACATGTATGAGGGCCCATCGACCGCTCATACAGTGTACGAGGATGCTCTACAGATAATGCACAATATATTACCTAGTTATTGACTATTTCATTACTTGTAGTCATTTTTGACATAAACACATGAAATATCAGCAACAAAATATTAAATTATCTTTTATTACCATTATGCGATGAGTTTGCTTTGACTATTATGAAATAACATTGGTTTATAACCAGGAACAAGCAATTTTGTTATACACGTCAAAAATTATTTTTTTCCATTATATATTTCTCCACTCATCACTCATACAACATTTAAAAACATGCAAGGTGTTAGCAAACATTTATTTTTAGAATGAGCTCTGGCCTCTTCCATCAATTGTTACACCGCATCGGAAACAGGAATAATGTATCAATACCGGAAACATTCGTTTGATCTCGGATTCCCTCCAAAATAGTTTTCATGTTTATCTATATTTTTGCATTTTTCAGATTGTTGAAAAGACAATCGGTTGATTTGTTGTCGTAATTAAAAGATATATAGAACTGATGACTTGCAAACACCTTTCAAATATCCCCAAAGTACTAAGAATCAACATATTCTCTTGTCTAGTAACCAACGAGAACTGCGTTCTATGTAAGCTTCCACTCAATGCTTCTACAGCTATTTCTCTTTTAATAGATACAAAGATCACCTTCACGAGTGGAGCAAAGCTGCGGTTTACGCGCACTACTGAATATATAGCTGGGATTTTGTCCGTGTTGCATATTTTAAAAGTAAGCAGTATAAAACCATTATAACCACTAATAAGACATTAACAAATATATACATAAACTTTTTCCGAAGAAAAACAAATATATTCCTGTTCGTTGATATGAAGGTGCAGATGAAGAATTGTAGTTAAAAGTACTAATTAGCTACGGCTTTTACAAAAAAGTTCCGAGAACATTTACTGGTCCAGCGTGATTCTGACTACAGTTATTACAAGACAGACCCATGCGTCACTATTTACTAGTTTAGCGTGACCTAGGCAACTAAGAATGGTTAAAGATGGAACAGACTGGACCGAAGCCAAGCAATAAAAGGTATCGTGACATAAACAAATGGCTGCCAGTGAAAACCTTTTACGACTATAGGACACAGGCGCTGTATCCTCGTCCCCACACAGTGTTTTATTTACCGATGTGTCGTACCCTCAGACCTATGGTATAACCTATATCTAAAATGTCCTGGAATAGGCCTGTCAAAGACTCGAACGTCAAACACAGTCATGAATATTTCACAAGGTCGAGTCATATGTCTTTATCGTATATTTATGGTTGTTCCGAACGGCAGCTTAAGTCGTGTTGTACACTCTCTGATTACGACCTTATACATTGATCGTTTTGGTCATCATTTTTGCATTTGTTTTTCCTGGCACATATTGCCCACAGTATTTAGTACATAGTCCTGTTAGGTTTGGCCGCCGCCACTGTGTCCCGCCGCTTCAAACTAGGTTCAAAGTTATCAAGAGACTAAAAGGAGAATGTGTTTAAATAAAAAGAGAAAATAGATAAACGCATTCATGAAGGCTGAAAACACCAATCTGTTATTTAGTCTGCGTTCTATTTTTTTTTTTTTTTTTTTTTTAGCGTAGACCGTAGTTGGTTTAATCTTGCCACTAACAACATATATGCATTTTGAACAATATATACATTTGACCTATGATAGCAATTGCCGATTATAATAAGCATGGGACCGTAGAGCGCCTTTAAGGTAATATATGTAGGGCGCTATGTATATGTAGGACCATATTGATACTCAGCTAGATAACATGCTGAAAAGTTGTTTTTTATAATTGAAATTTACATATCTAAATGTTTATGATTTGATCTACACCTACACAGGAGAATATATGTGCAATGTGCTGAAATGTTGAATATCGGAACAAATCAGTCAGCGATCGTCCACGTCTTACCTATGGTAATGGTTGTGGTAGCTCATTGGAATTATCTAGACTGTGTGTTTGTATTACCATCACGGCACATATTGGCTTTCATCATCTGGAGCATCACACTGGACAAACCTGATGGGAATTTCTCATGATTTGTGTCAATTAAGTAAACAGTTTTACAACGTCAGCATTGGTAAAATACCTAATACTGTGTCCATTGGTATAGGTGTATTAGTACATTTTTATATGATGTTTAATACAGCTAGTCTGCATATTACGAATGCAAAACAATTCATTTAAAAATAACAATGAAAGTAAAACGAGTTCAATTGTTCAATAAAAACTGACAAATCTTTGACAATATTTGATCAGCGCAAACGCGATTGAAAGAAATTACCCGTTGACCTGTTTGACCTTCTAAAGGGATTTATATTTATTCATGGTGGTCATCTATGCCGTGGAAATTGGAAAGCAAACGTTTGCATGACTCTGAATATATATAGAGTACTATTCGACATTCAAAGTCTATAAAAACGAACGACCTTTCTATCATCATACAATGACCTCACAATTCACTGAAACAAGAAAATCGATCTTTATGGTACATACAACCCTCACTATTTCATTTGGGTAATAAAGACATCAACACTTTCGCGCCATTGATCGGGATCGAGTTTGTCGTCCAGCGTACATTCCCGACCTAGCACTGTTAGTACAAATGTACCTAGGTGATACGTCAGGGAAACTTGGTGACAGTAAACGTTCGTCACCTGTCTCCTCCCATTAGCACTAACGTTTCATTTAGATTTGTTTACATCGATTTGAGCAGGCAAGAGACTAAATCTGCCACATCCATGGACTAATACCAGTAACCATTGATCTGTGGTCTCCTAATCCCGGCAATTAATTGGTAAAACAGGCGTCAAGTATACCCCAGATGACCTTATGGTATTGTGTGTTACATGTACTCGCTCGTAAGTCTGACAGTGGGCATCTGTATACTTGTCGACCTTAATCTGAGATTCATTTGCATGATGCCAACAAGTCGTTTACAATCTGAATCATCCCTTCAAAGGAACATGTTATATGTGACTAATTAGTTTAATCAATGTGTCGTTAATATTTGTATTTATATCTGCGAATAGATCTTTAAAATGACTGGGTTTACCTGTTGTCAGACTATGTGACCGAATATTGTACTATGCTGGGTGCCTTCGGCATTGTATTTCAGTAAAATAGCACATAAAAGTCGGCAACCATATCCGCACTATAGCAAAGAAACAAATAAACCAACATACCACCTTCAGCACACGCGCGTACATTACACACATTGAGACACGTCCCTGATTGGCCTTACGCATGCACCTGTGTAATAGGTCAAACAAAACTACAAACTGGACCTTGAATTGACAGTCGCTCGTTGCAAAAACATAAACACAGACAGGTGGACAATACTTAATTAACAAAGATAAACCGTTAAGACCAAAACTTTGATTAATATGTTTATAAAATCATAACGGCGAGCGGCTATTCCTAAATAACTGACACTAATCATTACGTTATTGCATCATTGTTAAATCCGCTGTGTTATGCCATGCAATGTCCTGAAGTTCATTCCATCATAAGCTGCATTAATCCCTAACGCTATCTGAGATTATGTTATGATTGAAATTATGGTTTCGATCACTCAATATGGTTCAACAAAAGTTATTCCTAACGCTTCAATGACAAAAGTCCTGACTGTGAAGTGGTACATTTAGTTTGAATCGCTCGCATGCTACCATTAATACGCATCTATTGGTGTGATATTGTGTGTAAAGCAAGTCCATTGGAACTGTTATCAGTATATCCCTTAGCTAATCTTAAGATCATGTCCCTTTTACAAATGCTGCTTATGATGTTCTAATGACGTTTACAGGTAGCCGAAACGTCGAGAAATGGGGTTATTAATTTCGTCTTTTAATCACATAAGGAAATATAAAGAGAGAAATATTCTCCAGACACTGCTTGTGTTAAGTGCATCTCTAACACAACAAGTAGTGTATTATGCCTGCATGTGGCATTTAGCATTTTGTGCAATTTTAGAGAAAATTAAGTATTTTATTTTATTATTGAATCTTTAGTAAAGTAGTGGACCTAATGATTCTAGCAGCTCAGTAAAACTCAGTTATCTACATGTAAAATTAGTCTGACTTAAGTGAAAAAGTATGATCTTTACCGAACACATGTGTTAAGTGCAGACTTAGGACATTAACGTTGTTTTCTTTTAGAGCTCCATCTTATTTTAAATAACTGAGAGTTATTTTTTTTTTATTATTTTCATGGATTTGTTGCTGAAGTATGATGTATTGCCATTTACTCGTCGAGTTTATTTGACATAAAATCATTATTTTGGACCGTTATTTTAACATTGTCAAAACTTGTTTTTGCCAACCACACTCTTTTATGTGAGAACCTATTCCTGTTGCCATTTGCATGCAAGCGCAAAACAAGATGACACTTACTGACAAACTGCGCCTGATAAACTGGTGATGATCGATAATCTCAGCGACATATTTTGTGATCCTTTGATGTTTGAAGTAGACAGCGTTTATAAAAAAAAACCAATGTTATTCCGCTGGTAGCAATTAGCTTCGATCAAATACGTAAATTTACACTGAAAGTAAATTGGATGCAAGCATCGCTGCCTCTTTATCTACAGTTGTGCATGGCTATAACGTGAAATACATCGTAGTTCATGTACCATCTAGTCATAGGAAGCTGTGCGATCGTATTTCAACACGATTGTTCCCTTTCTAAACTAAAGTTTCGAAATCAAATACACAAAACAACGATTGAGATTTTTTATTCTGTAAAACTGGTCCTCTTCGGAAATCCAAATAATTTTCACACATATCAGTAGCTTTTTTGTCGTAAAAATCTACCGTGTATCAGAAGAGGATTATTCTTTTAACAAAGCATGACTTGTTTAAAGGAGATATTTGAAAACGCACTGTAAGAAGTGTTTTGAATACTCGTCGCTAACTAATTCACACATTATAACTAAGACGTGCTCGGTCGCTCCTTCTCACCCTCTTTCACATATGCAAATCTCATTACGTAACTATAGGTACAATTATTTACAACTCAAACAACACTGTAAATGTTAACACCATTGTTAGTTATATCACAATTTCAAATTTAAAGGAACATGAAATTATTATCGATGCTTGCATTATTTTATCTTTACTGCTTTTATTCGCGCCATACGTTATTCTCATGCATTAACTTTTTCTAGTCATTTATAAATATATGTTTTGCGTTATTGAATTAGACATTAACAGGTTTGGATCATCTGTCAGAGCATTCATTTTTTTTTTAAACATTCCTGTGCATATATAATATGTTTGTATTATTTTAGTAAAATGGGTAATGTTTAAGCTGCTTGTTTCATGTGCATAGTCGTATGACAATGATGAGTTTTACTTTGTTTTGTTTATCCAATTTTTATAACATTTGTGATTTTAAGGGTATTTTTAACGTGCTGATTTTAAGAAACTACACAAGTCAGCAGCACTTTCCAACACCGAAAGAATAAGAAGCTGATCTGTTCCTAAAGATCATGTAAACATCATATTAAAAATTTCATTCTCATACGGTTTAGTTTGGTTTGGTTTAGTGTTTTTTAACGTCCTATCACCAGCTACATGTACATGAGTGTAGTGTATGCGTGTGTGTTTCGGGAGGCTGCGATATGTTCGTGTGTGTCTCCTTGTGATGGGGCAGATAGTGCCTTTTCCCTTGGACATACTGCCGAAGACATCCAGCAAGACACCCCACCCGGTTACATTATACTGACAACGGGCGATCCAGTCGTCCCACTCCTAAATTGCTGAGCGTTTAGCAGGAGTAAACACTACAATTTTTAACAGACTCTGGTATGCCTCTGCCAGGGGTCAGAACCCAAAAAGTGAGGTATTGCCAAGTGAGACATTGGGAAGAAGAAAGTTGTTTAGAAAGAAGAGAAATGATAAGATCCCAAATTTAGTCGCCTCTTACAATCATGCAATGGGCAGCAGGATAACAGCATACATGTACGACTTACAGACATCACATGTAAATGATTCAACAACTAATGACAACCATATACGCCTAATTAGGAGTGGCATTGGCATAGTCCTTTGTCATTATATTTTGATCAATATAAAGACTATGAAATATAAGATATATATATATATATATATATATATATATATATATCCCATGGAAACCTTATTCCAATTTGAGCTAACTTTGTCAGTAATAGAGGAACCTGAGGGCTACATCAAGTTTTACCCTCGTGACTTGACCTCGACAGGCAGTCCTGTTGGTGTGATATTGCGGCTGGACTCGACATAGTACAACAAATGTAGAACCGCGCCTCATCAACAATTAATATTTTAACAGAGCTTTACAAGTCTATAGCCCGTTGATACACCAACAGGTGTGATTTTCTGTCGAGAAAATGTCCTTGGGTTTAAATGCTTTATTGGCAAGGTGCCTTGTTTGTCTGTTGTGCAAAAGTTGCGATACATGTGTAGATATTGTGTTGCGGCTAGTTTTCATACAAATACCGACTACAGATCAACTACAGATCTAGATAGGGTGGTCTCTTCTAAAGATACATAGAATAAAAAGTTATCTCATCTAAAACATAGGATTTTGTCACGACAAAAGGACTCTCTAGATTACAAGTCAAGTTTGATTGTCTCCATTGGAAATACATTATCTTTCCATATTTTGCAGGTGCATTGCCTCTTTTGTTTAGTAAAAGATAAATAGAATCTTTCACCGCTTGGGGTGAGACAGGATAATCTCAACCCGAGGGGTAGGATTCTTAAGTTGTTTGACAGCTTAAGCATCTTACCCGGAGGGTTGAGATCACCCTGTCTCACTCCCAAGGGGGTGAATGATTATTTTTCTCTTACCCTGTTTACTCTTGTATTCTATATAGACGTTACATCAATGCAAGACAATGTTGATGTGATGCGGCTGAATTGTCGACGTGACGTCATTTTATTTTTGCCGTGACGTCATGGTATTGTTGCTATGACGTCATACAATTGTTGAGAACGTGCAAAGAACACGTGTAGCTTGCCTCAACCCTAGGGTGAGATAAGAAAATCTCACACAAGTAAAATGGTGGATATCCCTGTCCAAGGTAAGAGAAAAATATATCGTTACCTTCTCAGGGAAAGATGTGACACACACACTGTTGGTTTGAAATTGTCATCGTGTCAGTTTGTGTAACGTTACCAGACGCACGTTATGAATTGAATTAGACATTTTATGCACACTTGATGATAGTGTGGTGCATTGAGTTTACAATTATAACTTAGTTTTACTCAATGTATTAAGAAAATCCGAGAGATGTGCCGAATATTTAAATGTTTTCATCTGAGGACCTACAAGTACCCGAACTTTCCTTGCAATTTTGAAATGCCGTATATAGAGAGTACACTTGTCATTTGACCCTACACAGGCCAAAAGGAGAGGTGACATTTCTGTACAACATACATAAATAAATGCCTTAAACTGCTACCTAGGAATGATTTCAAGTCACCTGACCCTGGGTGAATTTGCAATACTCAAATTGATGCAAACGGACATTCAAGTTTGTTCAATTAAGATTGGGTGTCAAAAAGTGGCAATATTAATCTTGCTATTTAATTTGTTTTTTGAATTAAGTTTTTCTTGTCCGCATAAAATAGCATTTTCATGTCCTGCTTTTAAAAAAAATGTCTTTGCTTTTTAGAAATCATTATTAGAATTAGTTTTTTGAAAAGAAACTGAAATAAATGAAATATAATGAAGAGGGGAGTTTAACTCGTCATAGGCTTAAATTATCATACATTAAAATACCAGTATGTTATCAAGTGTTACATGTTTGTTATGTGCATGTACTACTATGCTGTATGGCATCAATGTTAACTTTGACGGGTATTGTGGTGGTGGTGCTCTTATGGTTGCGATGTTTGCCATGCACTGAAGGAATTAATTGCTCCTATGGTTGCTTTGCACTCCCAAGAACTCGTACGGAATGACATTTGAACACAGTTACATCGGAATTTTCTCTTTGAAATTTTTAGACGACACCTGCTACTGATATTATTTTTTGGTTTATTATCTAACGACTCCATGTTTAACAGCAGGGTATAAAGTAGTAATGGCTTCGTTCGAGGGTATTGCTCTCATGGTAATCTTAAATTTCAAGGAGCGTTGTTGTTTGTGTTGTGGCAGCAGGTCACAGCCGCATTGGGCCTCCAGTAACGTATCGGTTGGATTTCTAAAGTCTTATTAGTGTTAACATCTATCAATCGATAATTACCCCGCCGTGTACTTTTTCATTTTCTTTGACAGATATTGTCACTTAATATCCAACCTCTCGAAGGTTCAAACAGTCACACTGCACTACACTGGATTCAATATTAAGCAGTCTTGGATCAGTTTACACAAAACCATCGATGTAAACAGTGCTAAATAGATAAAGGATAAACATGCCACGTCTGTGAGATTACCGTTCTGCGATATACAACTTATAGATCACATATATGCATGTACCTGTACTACATCACTGTACTGATACGTGTTTATTGCAGATCAATGAAAAAGAACCGTTGCACTCCACATATGTTGTGAATCACCACTGCGTGTTATACTGGTTTGAAGTCATGTGTTGGCATCCCCTGATCACATCATTGAATAGGAACACAAACGAGTTCCAAACATGTTTGCGCATTTTTTTTGTCACCTGGTCCATTAAGGAAATCATTAGCGTTGTCCTATGACAATGTTGATTACTGATTCTTACAGAAATATGAACATGTATCTGTGATAAATTATTGCAGGAATGTAGTCCATGCGTGACTGACATTTCCTTTTATCTGCCATCAAAAATGTTCTCTCAACGATGTACTTCTTAGCATTCTAGTGTTTGAATTCACCACGAACAGTTTTTAGTACATACAATGTTTTAAGGAATCCCCTAACATACCTTTCATCCCTGTCCCTTTCAAATACAGATGACCAACTTATCTAGCCAAGAAGAAAACTGTATCTTTAATTGTGCGTCCGCCTTAGAAATAAACCAGGATCTGCCTCTAGTGCATTGTAAACGAACCAATCACATCACTATCTTGGGTGACAATGCTTTATATGAAATATACAATTATTGTCAGTAAGGTTAACAATGATATTTTACGACGCAAAGCTATTGTTCATGTTCCATGAAACAGCTGGAGCAAAACGGAAAATAACCATCGGTCAACACTGTAATTTGTCTTCAGATTTCGATGTTACTTCAGTTTTAATTTATCAGAAATTTCACATAATTTCCAGACAAAACCAATTGCAATTTTACTTAATCACAGATCAACATGCGGAACGAAGATTTAACATGCACATGAGTATATGATGCCTGCGGTCCGCAATGTCTTACCACAAACTATATGATCGTAAATAAAGTTAAACTTGAATTGTCAACGGCACGCAATATTTTTGAAGTCCCAAGTGTTTATATGCATGATACACTACCGTTTTTGGTCAATATATCAACATAAGGTAGACTTTCTCATGCTTCTGGCATTCTCAAACAACATTGATAGTTATAGGAACTTAGCAAAATGATTCGACGTCATGATTATATTTATTGCAATACATGTGTGTACTTGATGGTATATATCAGCTTCACTTACATACTGTACGCTATTTTCAGGTAATTGAATAATACGCCGATCAATTGTCAGGTATAACAACGTTTTAAAGATAACACTCTCCATTTACAATAATTGAACTAGACTGTATTAGATTATGAAAGATTATACACAGATAGCAAATGCTCCAAATCTGATATATTTCCGAAAGCAAGAGGAAAATTTTAAGAAATGTATCCGCATTTCAGTATGATCGCTTGTAGTATTATTAAACATTGTACTATTGGAATTTTGGGTTGTTGAAGACAACCCAATTAAATGGAAAACAAGTTTATTGACATTTTGAACAGTAGCAGAAATCAACACTCGATTTCTTCGTCTGCCTGGAGACACCCTTTACCATTATGTTTCAATAAGTTTACGCGTGTGGGCCATACATCACGTGCTGTTTATTTGAGCGGAATATTAGTCTGGGAGGCGACATCTCTGACGCGTCGCAGTTTGTTATTTTGACTATATTTGTTGGTATATGATTCCAATCTATCTTAGTAGTGCCAGTGTATGTGTAGACAATCTGATCGATGGTTTTGTATGAATCCTGTTGGAATTTAACAGTGATTTCTATACCAGATTGATGGCTAAACGATATCATATATATATATATATATAATAAAAAGTGATTAAATGTCCATGTGAAGGAAGTAAATATAGAAAAAATAAAATTAACGACCGACTAAAAAACTAGCTGCTTTCACCCTTCACAGGGCTCTTCAGGTTTATTCAAAAGAGAACAACGTCGTGACGTCACAATTACATGTCATCACACTACAATAGTAACGTGACGTCACGAAGTACACAAGATTGGTGGACAATTTGGCGTAAAATTTTATTGTGGCCTGTTGAGACTCGGTTTTAATATTTTTATTAGTTGGTCTTCTTTCGTTTCTCTTAAAATAGTGTCTGATGAAAATAGTTGATACAAAGGTAATACATTAAATTTATCTCCAGCACATTCATGAATATGTTTGTTAACATGAAGATTTCGTAAAGAATCAGTTCTAGTTTGTTGTCTATGTACAGTCATACGTGTTCTGAGTTCATTACCGGTTTGACCGATGTAAAAATCACCACATTTAGAACAAACGATTGCATAAATTACATTTTTTGATTTACAATTCATATTTACCTTCACAGTAAATTTCAAACCATTCTTGAAAATAAAAGTATTACACTCGATAATCATAGGACATGTAGCACATCTTGGTGTCTTACATTTGGATACTTTTGGTGTTACACAAGAATTATCAAACTTAGAACATGTCAACATACGTTTCAAGTTTTTAGGTTGGCGTCTACAGTGTAAAATAGCATGTTTATTAAAAATGTTTCTCATACGCCTGCTACTTTGCTTTAACTCTTCACATTTGTTCTTTATCACAGGAAACATATTACAATTCCGTGGATTGAAAGTAGAAACAAAAGGAACTAACTTTGATTCATCCTTTAGTTTTTGTAGACGGGAAGTAAAGGGTCCCTTTTCAATAGCTTTCTGTATACCATGTTCTATTATCTCAGTAGGATAACATTGAGCTTTAAGGTATTGCTTTAGTTGACTTAGTCTAGCAATTTGAGCTTGTTGGTCACTGACGATAGTGACAATCCGTGAGGCAAGATTAAATGGAATATTAACTTTAGTGTGTTTACTGTGGTTAGAGTAAAAATTTAGATAATTATGTGCATCTGTAGCTTTACAATATAAATCCGTTGTAATCTTATTTGAATCTAGTTGAACTAAAACATCTAAGAAAGGTAAAGACGTTTCGCTACACTCCATCGTATAACAAATAGAAGGATGTAAAGAATTCAATAGGTTTTGAAATTCATTTAAATCCTTATCAGAAGGCCATATAACAAAACAATCGTCAAGGAACCTTAAAAAATTATTTCTGATAAATTCAGTAAAGTTTTCCCCAAACTTTGTCTCAATCTTAGAATAAAGTGTTTCCTCTAAGTATCCTAAAACTAAGGTTGCATATGTAGGGGCAACTTTAGTTCCCATCGCTGTACCCTTAATCTGTTGAAAGTATTCTTGCTCAAAATAAAAAGAATTACGATTGAGGACAATGTCTAGAGCTTGCAGTATAAATTCATTACTAAAACGAGAATTAACTTTTTCTCGTTTTTTGATCAACCAATATTTAACAGCTTCAATACCAAGATCATGCGGTATATTAGTGTATAAACTAACAACATCAAAAGAAACAAGTTTAGCATTATGTGGGACCTGTTTANTTTTGATTGGTATGTGTGTTGTCAGTGACGGTGGCCGAGTTGATTGGTATGTGTGATGTCAGTGAGGGTGGCGGAGTTGATTGGTATGTGTGGTGTCAGTGACGGTGGCGGAGGTGATTGGCATGTATGATGCCAGTGACTGTGGCCGAGTTGATTGGCATGTATGATCCCAGTGACTGTGGCGGGTTTGATTGGTATGTGTGTTGTCAGTGACGGTGTCCGAGTTGATTGGTATGTGTGATGTCAGTGACTGTGGCGGAGTTGATTGGCATGTATGATGTCTGTGACGGTTGCGGAGTTGATTGGCATGTATAATGCCCGTGACGGTGGTGGAGTTGATTGGCATGTATGATGTCAGTGACTGTGGTGGAGTTGGTTGGTATGTGTGATGTCAGTAACGGTGGCCGAGTTGATTGGTATGTGTGATGTCAGTGACGGTGGCCGAGTTGATTGGTATGTGTGATGTCAATGACGGTGGCGGAGTTGATTGGTATATGTGATGCCAGTGACTGTGGTGGAGTTGATTGGTATGTGTGATGTCAGTGACGGTGGCGGAGTTGATTGGCATGTATGATGTCAGTGACGGTTGCGGAGTTGATTGGCATGTATAATGCCCGTGACGGTGGTGGAGTTGATTGGCATGTATGATGTCAGTGACTGTGGCGGAGTTGATTGGCATGTATGATGTCAGTGACTGTGGTGGAGTTGGTTGGTATGTGTGATGTCAGTAACGGTGGCCGAGTTGATTGGTATGTGTGATGTCAGTGACAGTGACCGAGTTGATTGGCATGTATGATGCCAGTGACGGTGGCGGAGTTGATTTGCATATATGATGCCAGTAACGGTGGCGGAGTTGATTGGCATGTATGAAGCCAGTGACGGTGGCCGAGTTGATTGGCATGTGTGATGTCAGTGACAGTGACCGAGTTGATTGGCATGTATGATGTCAGTGACGGTGGCGGAGTTGATTGGCATGTATGATGCCAATGACGGTGGTAGAATTGATTGGCATGTATAATGTCAGTGACGGTGGCCGAGTTGGTTGGCATGTATGATGCCAGTGACGGTGGTGGAGTTGATTGGCATGTATGATGCCAGTGACTGTGGCGGTGTTGATTTGCATGTATGATGTCAGTGACGGTGGCGGAGTTGATTGGCATGCATGATGCCAATGACGGTGGCGGAGTTGATTGGCATGTATGATGTCAGTGACGGTTGCGGAGTTGATCGGCATGTATGATGCCAGTGACGGTGGTGGAGTTGATTGGCATGTATGATGTCAGTGACTGTGGCGGAGTTGATTGGCATGTGTGATGCCAGTGACGGTGGCGGTGTTGATTTGCATGTATGATGTCAGTGACGGTGGCGGAGTTGATTAGCAAGTATGATGCCTGTGACTGTGGCGGAGTTGATTGGCATGTATGATGCCTGTGACTGTGGCGGACTTGATTGGCATGTATGATGTCAGTGACGGTTGCGGAGTTGATTGGCATGTATGATGCCAGTGCCAGTGGCGGAGTTGATTGGCATGTATGATGTCTGTGACTGTGGCGGAGTTGATTGGCATGTATGATGTCAGGGACGGTGGCGGAGTTGATTGGCATGTATGATGTCAGTGACGGTGGCGGAGTTGATTGGCATGTGTGATGCCAGTGACGGTGGCGGAGTTTATTTTTTTGTTTGATGTCAGTGACGGTGACGAAGTTGATTGGCATGTATGATGCCAGTGCCGGTGGCGGAGTTGATTGGCATGTATGATGTCAGTGACGGTGGCGGAGTTGATTAGCATGTATGATGCCTGTGACTGTGGCGGAGTTGATTGGCATGTATGATGTCAGTGACGGTGGCGGAGTTGATTGGCATGTATGATGTCAGCGACGGTGGCGGAGTTGATGAATTATGTATGATGCCAGTGACTGTGGCGGAGTTGGTTGGCATGTATGATGTCAGGACGGTGGCTGAGTTGATTGGCATGTATGAGGTAAGTAACGGCGTCCGTGTTTATTGGTATGTGTGATGTCAGTGAAATGGTTGTTTTGATTTGTATGAGTAGCATCATTTTCTGTTATTCTTATAGCATGTGGCTCGGTATGACCTTATTGTTCTGATGGTAGATGAGAGCATACGTACAAACCAGTTGCCTGATATAGTGATACATATAGTGTTAGCGAGTGTATGGTAGGTAGGCTACATAATACGTACTGGTGAGGCACCTTCTCTGGTGACCTGTATACCAACATCGTGATAATCAGAAATTGAATCACGATTAATCGCTTAATACGATGACAAGAGGCGAGAACGTCACCTTGTATTCCGGAAGTGAAGGAAAAAAACCGTGCCAATCAGACACTGGACGATAGCCTATGGGCCGATGATAGATGCTTGGAGAGAAAGGCAGAATGTGTGATCCTTTGGTTAATTACGTTGGCGAGATAAATCTCAAATCCACAGGTGCGCTTAGACATGCGGCTCCAGGTGACTACAGAGGGGTAGACACGCAGTATAAAGAACCAGACCGGAAGCGCTCACCAGCCGGAAGTGATCTGTTGTTCATGAACAACTTGCAATCAATCATGTCCAATAGAAACGCAAGCCTGTATAAAAAATCAAGTTTTTGATTTTATACAGGCGATATTACGGGAGATGAATTATAAATTGGTATTTTTTGAATTTTGATCAATGTATCTAACGTCTTATAAAATACAAGGCTAAAATACCATAGAGCTTTCAATTAAATGGATTTTTCCAATTTGTCAATGTGAGTTTGTCAGTTTAGCACTTGGTTGTTGTCTCCGTATCGACCAAATCCTTATATGGGTAGTGTTATTGGTTTTGTGGAACTCTAAACGTCAAAAAGAAAGAGGGTTGCGCACTAAATGCCGTGAGCATATCTTTTCCTGGTCGACTTAAAAAAAGTTTTAAGCAATTTATACCTTTTACATGTTAAAATAGCAAACGTTAAATGACCTAGAATATAATGTATAAATAAAACCATTGCATGACTACTAGTGTGTATTACACACAATTACCAGCTTATACTGAGGTAGACGGATTGACCTCGTCATCATTTTATCTTTAACGTTGCAATCATCACATTGGCTATCACTTACCGGCCTGGACAGATGGTTGTCTAGTCATTTGGGGCATATGCGATGCAAACAACGTTTTGAAATAAATGCTGATTTTTGTAAAAAAAAAAATGTCTTTCTCCGAAATCAACATATTCAAAAAATGATAAATATAAGTGTAAGACTGCTTTTTCAGTTTTCATTGAATGTCAACTGAAAAAAGGTTCATTGCGTTATAGGACTAAAACTAACAAGCACGTCTAAAATAGCTTGAAAATAGCCACATAATATCAATGTATATACATAAAACGTAGGAGGACTACAACGAGAACATTGATGTAATCACTGGGTACAGTGATAGCTTCCGAATAGGTTCAATAATAAGTACAATGTAATCACTAGGTACAGTGATAGCTTCCGAATAGGTTCAATTATAAGTACAATGTAATCACTGCGTACAGTGATAGCTTCCGAATAGGTTCAATGATAAGTACAATGTAATCACTGGGTACAGTGATAGCTTCCGACTAGGTTCAATAATAAGTACAATGTAATCACTAGGTACAGTGATAGCTTCCGAATAGGTTCAATTATAAGTTCAATGTAATCACTGCGTACAGTGATAGCTTCCGAATAGGATCAATAATAAGTACAATGTAATCACTGGATAAATTGAAACCTACCGAATAAGTTCACTAATAAATACAAAGTAATCACTGTGTACAGTGATAGCTTCCGAAAAGGCTCAATAATAAGTTCAATGTAATCACTGGGTACAGTGATAGCTTCCCAAAAGGTTCAATAATAAGTACAATGTAATCACTGGGTACAGTGATAGCTTCCGAATAGGTTCAATAATAAGTACAATGTAATCACTGGATACATTGAAACCTACCGAATAAGTTCACTAATAAATACAAAGTAATCACTGGGTACAGTGATAGCTTCCGAAAAGGTTCAATAATAAGTTCAATGTAATCACTGGGTACAGTGATAGCTTCCGAATAGGTTCACTAATACATACAATGTAAGCACGGGGTACAGTGATAGCTTCCGAATAGATTCACCTATAAATACAATGTATTCACTTGGTACAGTGAAACCTTCCGAATAGCTTCACTAACAAATGCAATGTAATCACTGAGTCTCGTGAAGTCGTTGTCCTGGCTAGCTGCCAGCCAATCAGCCTATCTAAGAACTGGGATTACATCTCGGTACTAGAGGCACTTGTATTATGGTGCTGAAATGGACGTTCGTTTCTCCATTTCACTTGATTTTTTTTCTTAGTAAAGAAACCCATGACATCTCTTCGAAGGAAAAAAAGAAATGGTGGAAAAAGAAGAAGAAAACACCTTGTCTTTTGCTATAGAAATAGACTATAGTTATGCGTTTTGCACTGTCATTCTAAAGTAAGTGTAAGCTCGGTCTGAACAGCCGAGCTTGTGTTAATGGCCTTGGGTCTAATGATAGGCCATTAGACACTCACCGTAATGAACTATCTGCACCACAGTAATGCTGACTCAGGGAGGAGATGTGTATTGAATCTGTAAACGTGTAACGATTGATATATCTACATGTATACAATTTAAAATAAAATTATTCCACGCCTTAGATAGGACTATCGTCAACAGAAACGCTGGTAAAAAGATCACAAACAGCGGGCGATACACAAGGTACAGGGTACATGGAAATGCCAACGTAGAATGCTTCCAGAAAAATGTAAAATAATTTAAAGAAACTGAATGTTCTCATGGGTACAATAGTTCAGGTTTGTGCGAGTCGATATATGTATATAATATGTAATGGAAGAATGTCAGTGCAAAGGGATCATAATGCAGTGCCTCATTTCAAATATGCACGTTTTTGTTTTCCTCCGCACATAAATTGTATGTACTCAAATCCGGGTACCATGTATAGTGTTAATTGATGTGTTCATGTATGTTGGATATAAAGTTCTTAGGAACAATGATTTAAAGATTATTCGTTTAAAATGTTAATTATCGTAATAATCTATACAATGTTCTCAATTCTCCAGTGGCCAAAGGCTAATTTCAGGTACTCCAATTTAGTCAAGATTTAATTGAATTAACAAATTTTATCAGAGCCTTATCGTAATTTCATATTATTACATTCTTGTATGGGCGTTTCTGCAAACGCAGTAAAACGTAAACACTTTTGAATATTGATGGAGTGACCAACAATGAGAAAGATGGCACGCCGAGTACGTTAACTTTATATACACAATGCATTAGTTTATCATCAGAAGTACAATCGTCTGTTATCAAATTTTAGAGCGGCAACTCTCCAATGTGATTTTCAATCAATTCTGACATTCATTGAATTCCAGGACCGGCGGCTTACATCCCTCAGTATCGGGTGTTTCTTTTGAAGGTGACAAGTAGAGGCATTCGTCACTCGAGAACGTTTCATCCTGGGTAAAACACGTTTTCTCGCCAAATAAAGTAAAACTAGAATTTACAATAATGCGGCGTTTTCGTTGTGCTAAGAAGTATTCAATGCTATCATTTCCCAGGTAAATTAAATTACAAATCCCAATAAAATTCTTATCATTGATTAAGTGTCGCTTAAGTGAATTTCCAATATTAACGTTGTGGTTAGCTTGGCTACACTTGCCGCCGTCATCTGTTCACGTCACAGTTGAGTAGGGGGCGGTATTACAGCAACGCAATCTCAAGTCTGAGCGTACGAAAGATTTCACAATCTAGTGCATTAACGAAAAAAGTTTCTGTACAGTTTTCAGCCATACGATAAGCAAGCAACATATTGTCTTTCAGAAGATGTACTCAACAATTTCGTTTTTTTGAAGAAACTAAGACGCAAAGGCATTGCAAACGTATATGGAACCACAATCGTACAACCTATTTGATATCTTGCAGAGAGTTCAAAAAATAACACCGGATATATTATATATTGTGCAAAAATGTGGAATTATAGACATTATTGGTTGTAGAAAAGGCATTGCAACACCGTTAATAAGATAAACATATAGCCTAGCTTTATACGTTGTTTTTAGGTCAATCATTCAATTATGTAGCTGGTCGATACAATTTAAATGTACCCGAATAATATGTTAGAGCTAAGGTCTCATTTCATTACAAAGATTTCCCGAAAGTACCTATATTACAGGATCAACTGACGTATTGACATCATCGACAAAGGCTAGGTCACTTAGTTCAACTGTACCCGACTGACTAGTCTAGATACCTACACCTTTAAATAACTTACTGTATGTATAGACTCTACAACGATCCTGTTCAGGAAAAGTCAGGAAAACTATTTAATTTAGTAAGCCGACAATATCTAAATTAATTTGCACTTTAAATATTAAAGTGCTTGGAACATTTAACGGCGGGGAAGGTTGGCGTCGGGTTAGATAAAGGGACGAGTGTGGTCAATGCGTAGATATGTCGACAGAACGAACACTTGTCAAGTTCAGAACACTGGCGCTCGGTCTCCGTGAATACCATACAGACCACGTAAACAACACGTAAATGGAAACAACATGCTTATCCATATGTAATAAGTCTGGTACGTCCAAAAACGACAGAAACGATATCTACAGAGCTAATCACAATTACATCATTAAATAAAAATGTACTACTGCTGGTAAATTATCAAAAAAAATACAATGTATTGTACATATGTAAATGTAAGTAATATAAATCCATCTTTTAGGTACATGAAACGCTTACAATACGGAGCAAATGAATTTGTCTCCGCTTTCCTTTTTGGTTGATGGTGTTTTCGTTTAGGTTTGGCGTCTCCGTGTCTCCATTGCCTTGATATACATGTAGTATGTTTTGTATTAGCTAGTGATTGCGGAGGATCTCTGTGTATTGCCGATGGGGTGTATTATTTACTTTGCCCCCTGATACCTTTTTACATGCACGAATGAGTTACAACAATATTCAATTATCAAGTGGAAAATATGAAAACCTAAAGATAGTTATCTGCACTTCAGCTTGACTGTTAACGAAGTGTCACGACCACATGTCCCTCGACAATAGAGTTCAATTTCCCATACATTCAACTGAACTATACTGACAGTCAGAAATGTTATCTGTTACATTTGCTAAATTCAATAATTTAACAAGAATATCAAAACGCATAGACCTACCTCGTAAACAGTTTAATCATACATTCCCTACTGTATCACTTACACAGCGTATGCAATATCAACAAATGTCTACTAAATGAGATACCGTTGATGTTTCTATCATTAAGATCAGCAGTAGCATATTGAACATAGCATATTGTTACGTAAGTACTTATAAGAATAAGGGCAATAACACTTACTTTAGACTGGAGACCCTTCAGCATCTTGCTTTACTTTGCTGATCCATGTACATATGAAAAATTGTTTACATTACTTGCATTTAAGGTCATCTATACCATTACTTTTCACAGCTGGTTATTTTATATTTACATTTGCATGTCATTGTCACTATATAGCCTCTTTGAAAGCTGTGTCGTTGATGGGACTTTAATTACCATGCATCACGAGACACAATTCTTAGCGTATTAATACAACACTGACCGGAACTACAATATCCAATATAAATAAACATGACGGCTGCTGAAATATCGCTGGGCATTGTGAGATTTGACAATGTCATTGTAAATCTATGTGCAAAATAAAATAAAAAAACACTTTTATTACAACGAAAACACGACCAAGGTCTGCAATATCTTACAAAATGCACATCGGTTGAAATCACCAATGCCGGCAATGGAAACAATTTTAACGCTCATGCAATTTATCAGAAATATCGTCTGTTACACTGCACTGATCAACAGGGGTTCGTTACAAATGTCTGAAATATACATATTCTGTAGACTTTCTGACACATATGTTACAGACCTACTGATGAGTCACAGCACACATAAACATTTTAGACATTTGTAACGAACCTGTGCTCCGTCGCAAGATCACTCACTTCAAACGCTATCAGTTTCACGCGTCTCGCATCCACGGTTCCTCAGTTTCTGACGACATGTCAAATAACGAGGTTGTTATAGAATCTACCGACTGTTGTCAAGTTCCCATACAATCAACAAATAAATTCACGCCTGGATTCTTCGAATTAACTTCCAAAAATAACTCCCTCGTGGAGGGCAAGGTCGGATTTACGGTGTTCACTGTATTTGTCCATGCGCGCAAATTGGTTCCGGGGGAAAATCGTAACAATTTCAAATCTAACTTTCAGCTTAGAGTTATATTGATTAGCTTAAATCACCCTATAAACATATCATACGCAATTGTATTGATACTGAATTGTGGAATAAAAGTGTTTGTTAAAATGTCAAAGTACTACTTTGTTTGCCAATCAGCACGCGGCAATACACTGTTCAAACTATTGAACGAACTTGTGTGGACTGTCGATAAGGCGGGCATTTTTGATTTTAAATATAAATTAAGAGTTAAAACAGAACATAAGAGGCAGAGAAAACGAAAATATAAGTATTGAACTGTTTTTGTATGGTATTTATGATCTATTTGAATGACACAGCTTTGCAAGCAAACAAATCATAATGCGATAGCGGGCATTATGTTGTTTGCTTGCAAAGCTGTGTCATTCAAATAGATCATAAATACCATACAAAAACAGTTCAATGCTTAAGTGAACATTATTGTAAGTTTGACCATTTTTACACTGACTTCATTCTGATAGTTGTATTTCTAATAATACTAATGACTCTAATTACATAGCTCCTAATGAACTGTAACTAATACAAACAAGTCAGAACACATAGTTATACAGTGTAACCTATCGCAGTGCAGTTAGTTATACATGGAAACATCAATCTAGTCTCTTCTGTCCCAACTTGGCTGGACAGTGACACATATGTGCTTACAATAACCCGCTGTTATCCTGTGAAATAACAGAAAAAAAATCTCCTAATTGATCAAATTAATATCAAACTTGACGGTATGTTTTCTTCCTAAAAGGTGTTCCGGACAATATTTCTCCTTAACAGTTTTTCCTAATAGATGGCTTTGGCTTTCTTACTTGAAAGCATAGTTTTTTCCTACTAGACGGTACGTTTCTGCCCCCCCCCCCCCTTAAC
>NW_018408738.1:1293789-1357431 GCF_002113885.1 Mizuhopecten yessoensis | reverse complement strand
CCCCCCCCCCCTTAACAGTGTTATTGTCCTACTAGACGGTATGATTTCCATACTATATTGTATTGTTCCCTTACTTGACTATAAGGTTCCCTTCAAGGCGATAAACTTTTTTTTAAAAAAAAAAGCAAAGTTTCCCTACTTGATTGAATGTCTTCCTACTAAACGGTAAAGCTGTTCTACTTAACTTGACATTAAGTTGTTTTTTTAACCGATGGTATGGTTTTTCTACTAAACGTACAATGTAATGGTTTTCCTGCCTGACGTTATCGTTTTCTAACCTATTGGACTGTTTATTTTTACTACACTGCATGATTTTCCTACTTAAAGATATGATTTTTTTGCTAGGTGGTGTTGTTCTTCTTACCTAAGATACGGTGGTTGCTGTCTAGACAGTATGAGTCCCTAATAGACGGTACACTTTTCTAAAAGGTATTTTTTACTGACGGTAAGGTTTTCCTTGTTGACGGTATGAGTTCCCAACTACACATTAATGTTTTCCTACCACACTATATAGTTTTCCTACTTGGCGGTGCATTTTGTTCTATTTTGACGGTATTGTTTTTTTCTTCACTGTAAGGTTTTTCTATTTGACGGGAAGGTACAAGGCGGATACGCCTTCCAATTTGATGGTTAAGTTTTTCTTCTTGACGGTGAAGTTTTCCAACTTGATGGTTAAGTTTTCCAATTTGATGGTTAAAGTTTTCCAACTTAATGGTATGATTTTACTTCAAAACGTAAATGTACAACTGGTATGTTGCGTTACAACAATGCACCAACAAGGCACTGTATCACATCTGAACAACACTCTTTCATCGTGTTCTAAGGGCTGGTTGAGAACTGCTAAATAATTTCAAAATCAATGATTCGAAACTGCATTTCTGATATATATACTGACGCAAAAGTCATACATGCAGTTAAGAACCAATTTTTATTGGCTTTTGTAGTGAAGATTACACCTAGCGCAATTCATTTGATTCGTACGATAGACGCACTTGAAGTCGAATAGATTGATATGTTAGAATTATACTCTTCAGCTCTGCTCCATATCAGCTTTATATTTTATTTCCAAAAATACATCTGATCAATTGATATTGATTAGCACTACGTGCCATCGTATACGTGTAACACAGCTATTGTATAATAATTTACTGAAACCTATAGTAACAGATTTCCTTTTATATTTTTTAAATGTGTTAACCGCTCGTGGATTTCTCTTCAGTTTAAGTGAAACAAAAATAATAATGTATTGCTACAGTCTACCGGATGGTAATGGATATTTTTAACCGCCTTTTAAAAGACACTTCATTCGAATAGCGCTGCACAACATTTTACACTTATGTAATGTTTCATGATTCAAACATAGCTGCCCAACATCTATATAGTTTCACTATTAACACAAATAGTAGTATACAAACTGTAATGTACATATACCTATTGACGTATACAATCTGTTAAAAATGTTCTCAAGCAAGAAACTGTTTGATTTTATAAAATCTGAGTCGTCTTTGTTAGTGGCAATATAATCATAAAGTTGCATCAATCACCCGTTGCTCCTTGTCCGTTTGACTCGGAGATCAGGAGCGATTCCGGACTTACTTTTTGGCAGTAAGTCGCTATCATAGCAGAGCAATACTGGATTCTTCATTATTTAAATGGTTCAATCTTAGACTTAACACGATCTGTTTGAACGGTAAGCACACGTAGGGAGGTTTACACTTCTGTTTGAACGGTAAGCACACTAAGGGAGGTTTACACTTCTGTTTGAACGGTAAGCACACGTAGGGAGGTTTACACTTCTGTTTTAACGGTAAGCACACATAGGGAGGTTTACACTTCTGTTTTAACGGTAGGCACACGTAGGGAGGTTTACACTTCTGTTTTAACGGTAAGCACACTTAGGGACGTTAACACTTCTGTTTCGCGTGACAGAGCTCGCATGCCTTTCACAGTTTATATCTTCTCCATTATATATTCGTCACCTTTTGTGTACATTGTCGAGTGGATAGTATATGTTCCATTTGTAGCAGTAGCTCCTATGACTCACGAATTGACCTTTTTATCCGTTCACAAAATTGTACCGTAGACTAGTTCGAGATAAACTCACAGGCATCTCAATAAACCATGCCATTATTTTTTACAGCCTTCGTCAAGATTTTTTTATGTAATCCCTTTTTATTATTTTTATTACGGAGCACTGAACCCTATACTTATTTTCGAATATACCTTAGGTTCAGATCATGCAAATATTTGTCAATTAAAAATATTAAAACTATCAAGTGTTTGATTACTTGTAATGAGAGACATTTGGAAATACAATTTTACATTTTGTAAGAAAATAACTTTTTTTTTAAAGAATATCAACAGGTGAAGTCATATTTGGATTACTCACGTCAATGCTTATTACATGATTTGTCCGTTTTCCTCAATTAAGCAATTTTAAGAGTAAAGCGTTATAATCAAATGACGCAATATTTGTAAAATAAATCTGCTAAAGATAATTCAAATGACAACTATGCTTTCAATAGTGATCATTCAAAGGCCTGTGCTGATTTAAACATATATAGAAGAGATGAGTAAAAGGAATCTAAAATGTCACTTACCTTAATACAGAAATGATATGAAGATGGAAAATTTTCATTATCTTAAAGATTTGTCTGTGTCCACACATATAGCGTTGATACTGATGACATAGCCGGAGATCGCTTCGTGATATATACCAGACTATCGGTGGCGGTCTCGCGCGCCAATGCATTAAAGCATACCACACTCTCCGTGGGAAAATTAAAATTAAAAGTTACGTACCTGATTAACGCAAAGGCGACTATCACTAGGCCGAGCATAATGGGAGATGGTAAAGACAAACAGTCGACAAAGGGAGCACACACAAAGTGGGAAGTAAAATTGCTTGGCTATCCTATCCGGCTTTAGGCTTGATTAGAGAACGAACGATCGGAAATGTCTAAGAGGGAACAGTTGGAGTATAGTATAGAGACGCCAACAGTGCAACAAGCCAGATGTGCGCTCCTATGTGATGTAGGCTGTGCTGCTGAAAGTTTTTTGGATATTCTTCGTTAATGCTATCGAGTTGTTTACCGTTTCTGTTCTTTAATTGATGTATCATTTAAAATGAATCATTATGCTTTCATTCGTTTGTGTCAATGGTATAGTAACAGTATAATGTTTGCAATCAAGCCTAAAAATCACATTTAAAAAAAACTTCTGTTAACCTAGAAACCCGAACATTTAAACCTGATGATATGGTCACTGCATTAAATCAATGATTTATTTTTCGCGAGAGCTCTTTTGGTGGGGTCTGAGGACTCGACAGTTTGGTGCACCACCGATGTATTCTCAACATATGGCACCACCTTCATGTCCTAACGGGAACACGATGTTTTAGCGTTCTTTTCACTACTAAGGAGTTACTGTGGTTTTGTTATCCTCGGACTTTTGAACTTGTCAGGGTTTTTCGCCCTTGTGACAGTTTTGGACTTTTAAGAATGTACCTGAATGAGTGCACTGGATGCGTGCATTTGCGGATACTTACATGTGCGCTGAACAGTAACTGTGTAAACATAGTGAACTTCGTTTCGAGTAATCGCATTTTGGACCGAAAATGAGTAATAATACTGAAATGACCAAAAAGTAAAACAAACGATACGGAAGTCACGTTTGACTCTCGTTTAGTATATTTTGGTGAGAAGATGTCGATTCCACCATGAAACCATAGCAATAAATACTATTTTTATTAAAAAGGAATCATACTCCGTAATTTTAGGCAAAACAGACATAATTTCAAACATCACCATGAATTGTGTCTTTGACCATAACATAGGTCAATGCTCGCACTAGCTGTCTGTCCGGCACGTCGATTTCCCTCTTCGTTTAAAATGAAGTATCGCTATCAGTGTTCTCCGGCCCAAGTGAGACGAGGAGAGAAAATATTAGCTTTTCCAGCATTAACAATGAAGTCGACCAAAGTATCATGTTCGTTCAACATGTTTCGTCAGTATCAACAACAAACTGGACGGCGACATGCTTTTCGCACCGACCGTATTACTCAAGTTTAGAATTCATCGAATATGCTCCTTAATGTGACGTCTTTAACAAACGATGTCAATTTTATAATGATAAAAATTGTGGTTATGTTTTAATTGTTTTTAATGACTGGTACAGTACAAAATATGACATAAAGTAAGTACGAACTAACAAAACACGTTTAACAGTTGTTGTATACAAGGACTATATTTTCAAATATTCAATCACAGAAAAATGCAAGTGCTTTTAGGCTCTTTCAACAGTCGAACATTCCTGTCAGTTTTGGTGGGATTTTTTTAATTTTTAATGTCATAATTATCTGTTTCAGACGGAAAGTCGTGAAAATATAAATTTGATATAATAAGAATTAAGCTTCTTTCAGATGTACATGTAGTTTACACGCATTACTAATTAACTACTTGCGTATTGACAATAATATGAGAAAACTGCCCAATCAATATCATAACAAACTGGGCCAATATGGGATAAAATGGGACAATATCGACGCACTCGGCAAATACGGGATAAACTGGGCCAATATCGACGAATTCGGCAAATACGGGATAAACTGGGCCAATATCGCTAATCTGCTAATCGAACGCAAGCAATATTATTCGGAACATTTCTATACTTATCGGCGATGACTACCTTCACTTTCAGTAACGCTTCATTGACAACGGCAGAAGACAACCAACCATGGAGCGAGCATCCTACAGCTCTGCCCAAAATGTCGTAGACATGCTAGCGGTTTAATGCATAACATTACTAGAAACAAAGTGTTAAGTACATACTCGATGGCGAATTCTGAACTACAAGGGTGTCTGTCATTTTCCCTGTTCAGTTGTGCAAATATCTAGCAAACTACAGTCAGCCCTTCTCTAGTTTACAGGAAGAAATCTACTTAACAACATTTTGAAATGACTGTTATTAAATTTAATCAGTTTATTTTTGTTAATTCAAGATTATCGCCAATAATTTACAAGTACATTTTGTAGTTAACTAATAACAGTGTTATTAACCAGCTAAGTCTACATAGCCCAAGTTATAAGGCCACGTATAATCTGTTCTCAATCCCCGACATTAAGTGATGAACTGATTAGATTAACAAAATATTCTTCCTATTGATAACCAACATACGAAATCAGTATTTCAAGCATTGAGCTTTTATTCTTGCTTATAAATAGTGTCGTCATAATTATCAGCTGTCGAACATAAGCATTCTGAAAAAAGATACATTGTAAAAAAACATAGCACGTTGTGAGGTGCCACCTGTGATACATAGGGCAATATGACAGAAAATATCCATGTTTATTTATGTATTTTTTTTATATTATCCAAAAAGAAGTACTGAAATATATATTGACAGAACCCTTGAAGGATTAATGGTAATGTTGGCCACATATCCTTCATTACGGTTAATACGGTATTGTTCCTTCGCTTAACTGTTTAATCAATCTTAACAATTCTATATTACCTGATACAGCATGAGACTTACGGATACCCCTATTTATAAAGGTGGTGTAAAAGAGGACTTGCACAACTGTATGCCCTACATTGTCGAAGATTTTTGACAATCTTGTCTCAAAATAACTGGTTTCAGTTTGTAACCATTATCATAGACCTCGTCTTTCCTGGAAAACATTCATACAATACAACGTTAAAACATTGTATAGAGAAACGACACAACTAAGGGGATTGCAAACTTAGTTGAACATTTTTTCTTGATTAAAAAATGACCTTGCAAAGAATTACCTCTCTATTGATGTTAGAAAGAAAAAGAAATCATTTAATTATAAATATTAGATGTAATAGCATTATTGAAAATGATAACACACTCATGACAACACAGTGACTCTTTATCAAGTTAACATTCGAATGCTTCAGAGAACAACAGCTGACACAAACAAATACATAGCTTTGGGTGAAACCATTTTTAACAAGTTTGTCGTTAACATATTTCAAACGAAGAACACAAATATACGATACGGCACTTCTCAATAAATATATCAATTACGTCATCGTTTCAAAATAGGTAAGCGTTGACGATTCTATTTTTGAAAACAACACAGACCTACAAAACACCGAGTAAGCTGATGTTGACTACCTAATCCAACAAAATAATGCATTACGACCTTTCTCAATAAATGTCTGAACTAAGTCATCGTTTAGAGAAAAGTAAGCGTTGACGATTCTATTTTGGTAACAACACATTCATAAAATAATTGGAGTTCGCTGGTATTGATTTACCAAATCCATCGTCAACATACATTATGTATGCTTATGATGACTTATTAAGATCACAGGTCAGACTATACTTATGATGACCAACCAGAATACACTGACTATGAATATTGTCACAGATCATAATACACTTCTTCTGACCACGATCACAGGTCAAATGAACAGATGGCGACTTAAATAACACGCCCCAACAAACTGATGCTCACTAAGGTAACAGGCCATTTGAAACTGGAATATTTTACGATCCAATTTTTAAAACTAAAAAACAAATGCTGTTGTCTAAAACAAAAGAAGATTGATTATTTTACTTTGCATTTTGTTCTCGTGAAATATCATGTTTCGAAAATCCCTATTGAAACACGGTCAATCAGGGAAGGGTACATATTGCTTTTCCTTAACACAAGGACAGGGCGCATTAAACTGAGTTTTAAGAACAATACAAAACATACATGTAAATATTATATGGTGGACGTATTTCATGTATTGCTATAGCATCCATACCCTCTTTAACACATGTTCTCATTTTAAATTCAGCTTTTGCAATGACGCTCGTTCGGAAGTGGGCGTTTGATGCTAAAAACCTGAAAGGGAAAGTATAATTTAAAATGTATATAAATAATCATCTTTGTTGTTCCTCAAATGTTGACCTAGTGCATTGCTAATTTTGGCGTCAATTTTGGAAGGTTGCATTGCGACGTAATAATATGTCATGACGTCATCACTTTATATTTACATTCTGTATGCTTTGACCCATTGACGAAAATGACATTCATTTTTGCATAACACAGGTAACTGCAATGATGTAGCACAGTGCGTAGTTGGTAGACGTCCACGTGAAGCAGTCCTCGATGTAGCTTTGTTATGCAAATATGATTAACATTAAACATGTTTGGTTTTATTTTAAAGCTAAAATAAGATGTGTGAAAAACTTGATCATAATATACGACTTGCATAAATTATACGAATCGGATTTTGAAAATGGAACTATTTTTTGTTTGTTATGTAGTCATGCTGTTGCTAGGTTGCTGTGAAAGTTTTACATTTTCCCGCGAAAACACGCTATTCTCTCTACTGCGTTGTCCCCATGTATAAAAAGAATAAAATACACGTGAATGTTTTTTTCTATTTATGTTTACATCGGAAAATGCAAAGCACTTAAAAAATATGTATATAAGAAATGAAATTGATTTTTTCAACATTCATGAGGTAATAACAACATTGGCTTTCTGGACATATTTACCCAATAATATTTTGTTTAAATAAAATCCAATAAAACAAAGTTGAAACGAATATCATCTAGTAAAAAACATATTGTCGTAACTACCTCTATAATTGTCTTTAATCATCAAAATAAAATACCAAAATTCGTCTTTTCGAGTTCACCTTCTCGTTTTATACAGGGTCTGGTTAATATAAAGCCATTGAATTGATAATTGTTAAAAAACCGTAACATTATTTCTGCACAAATTCAGCCTTTTCGTTATTGCCCACTGACGCATTATAGAGGACACTCCTCCTTTGAAGCTTAAATTGTTGATAACGTGACATTGATGAAATTTAAAAAATGTCCGCCTCGTCGAGTACTCAAAAAAGGGCCAAATGCCTGACTTATGAAAGCCTTATTCTGATTAGTCAGTATGCTGTAGTGATCCATGTATGAGGTTGTTGCTTAAAACATGAATACAAACTTGTAAAATAGTGTAAAACAGACATAGCACACTGTTTTCCTGTCTATGCTGGCGATAAGAACATGACATTTATTTAATACATCATGATCTCTCAGTTTTGAGTTTAAACCAAATTTCATTACCCGATTGCCCAAAACGTCTAAAAATTATATTTTTGTTTGATATGTGGATTGGTGTGTGATGTGAGCTTGTTTCAATAGAATGTATTACGGTATGAGCAGTGTTCGTATAAGTATTATTTAATGAACGGGTTTATTCTTTTAACATTGATAAGGCCATACAAATGTATTACACGTTAGATGTATCATTTGTTTTAAACATGTTCTTTTATTTGTTTAATCTTCATTTAAATTAGCAAAATAACGAAACTCAAAAGATGGTTTTATGTTTCATAATCAACAAAGCAGGACTGTATTATTATGTGATGTTATTGTTATTGTGTGACGATTTTATTACGGTGTATTTTACAGTCAGGAACAATTTAGTTTGTTTTTACATGAATCTGAACCTCACAACTGATGATTATTTTATAGACAAGTAAAGAAAAACATCGATTCATTGCCTGTCCTGATTCTTCCATCCTTTCTGTCAGAACAGTGCTCTCAACACTTAAGTACACTAATAGTAACGCCTGACTCCGATCAAAAAGGTTTCTCAAATATCACTTGGCGGACCCCTCGCAGAAACTGACCTGTAAGTTATTTGCAGTCGACCTCAAGTCTGATTGTGAATGTTAATAATTGCTGAATGTTGTCGTTGGATATATAAGTGTATATCATTATTAATTAACAAGAACTGATACATAGTTGAATAAAACAAATAATACAATTTTAAGCCCATACAGCAAGTTTACCTGGATATCTTTTCTGTATAGCGGCCGTCAAATTTTGTACGCGATTGTTCATTAAGGTTGACAAGGAATCATTATATAATGTGTTCAAATCTATCACGTTTTTGTGCTTCCGTTGAAAGTTTCCCTCAATGTTTTTCTTCATACATGTTTTGTCAGTTTCCGTCATAGTAAAATTAAGAAATTTAACAGCTTGTTCAATTTGAATGATTTGGTAAGCCTTCAGTTCTTCATAAAATATGATATGTAAAGGATTGTGATATTTTGTAACCCAGTCATAATTCAGGCCATGCCAGAATTGTATACGCTCCTCTGCAAAACGTATCCAGTCTGTTTGAAAAAAAAGGAGAAATTATAAAATAATGTCATTTAAAAAATAAATAATAAACGACGAGCAAAGGTAAATATATAACTAACATTAACTAGTACTAATTGTAATGGGGGGCCATTACAGAAGTCCACCAACCCCCTAAAGTTATGTTCGCAGTGCCAAAATATCCCTGCATTTGAGATTTAAACAGAATCGACCATTGTTTAATTTCGACCAATCAAAGGCCATGGCGGCCATCTTTGTTGACCGATCGGAAAATGAAAGGTCATTTGCACACACCCTTAACGTGATGACCACTTGTGTTATGTTTCATTAAGGAGAAGTTTGCCTGCAGAAGACCTGGTACTTTTCCTTATGTAATCTACAGGCAATTATGTCTGTCTCAAAGGTTTTGAGACAAAGTAGAAATATTCCATATATTTTAATCATCAAAGACATAGCGACCCCATCATTAGAAATTAAGTCATGTTTATACATGCAGCTCCATCACCAAATTATTTTTCTTTTCTCTTCATAGTATGTATATATATAAATATACTTATATGTATTTTCGGTATCAAAATAAAAGGTTAGAATTTAAACCATTAGATTCAATTATGATAAAAATGGATATTATTAAGTGTTTGCACTATTTTGATTATTAATTTGATAATACCAACTTGTTTATATGTGTTTGTATGTGTTCTAATGTCTATGTCTATGTTTGTACCACTGTCTGTTACTATGGTTGGAGAGGGCTTAAATAGGATATGCCTACTGCCTAGTCAATTTGTCCTTTGACAATAAAATGTATTACCTGACTCTCTATTTAAGTGTATATGAAGTATTTTTGACTGATTTAATAAAAATTCCATGGAAAAGGCTGAAAACCCGTAAAATAATGTCAGGGTTCTGTTACATGCGCGACAATCGTGCGCAGAAAATTTCCCCGTCGGCGGCCCCACTCATTCGTCTGTTTGATACAGATTTGTTTGTTGTCGTCTAGTGAAAAAGGCGAATAACGGCAGAATTGAGGATGTTTCTGAACAAGATTTGGAATTGCTTATGGACAATGAGGACTCTCTTATTACAAAAAACGTCATTAAGGGAGCTGTGAATATTTTGGATAAAAATTGTGCAGAGAAAGGTGTAATGATCGACGAAAGCTGCAGTAATGAAGAACTGAACGAGTTTTTGTGTAGATTTTACGTAGCATTGAGAAGCAAGAAAGGACATCTTTATACCAAGAAATCATTTCTGTCAATAAGGTATGGATTACAAAAACATTTTGAGTAGAAGAGTCATGTTGATATCGTGAACCATCCCGATTACATTGACTTTAAATAATAAATAATTAAATCTTCTATCCTTCCATACAGTCATTTATTCTGACTCGCACAATTCATGAAGTTTCTTAAATAGAGAGTCAGGTAATAAATCATTTGTTTCATTGGTACTGGGGGAACAGTCAAATCCTTGACCCTCGGTAGCAGGGAAGACCTAGAGAACTGTGGCCCTCGGCCTTGACATGTTTCCGTCATCAGAAGATGTTTAGTTCTACAACAGGACATGCTTTCGATATCATAGTGAACAATTTAAAACTAAATGCAATTAAAATCGTTATATGTTGACATACATTTTAATTGCCAATTAGTTAAAATCTATCAAAAAGAGAATAGTTTGGATGGAAACTATAGCAACAGTTCATGCATTTTCAGATTGTTTTCAATCCATCATGTTCAACATTTGTATCTCATCACTGCCTATTGGTAATATGCAAAAATAGTAGATAAATACGTTGTAATGGGTCATTCGAAATTGGTAATTTGGAATCAAATAAAACATTTTTTTTTTTTTATTGACGATCTCTCTAATTCTTTGCCGGTAAGTTTCTTTTAATTGTTAGAGTCAAACATACTTCCAAGAATATGCTGGATACCTGTAGCATATGACTCCACTGCAGATTGTTTTGATTTTATTATTAAAGATTGTAGAAATATTGCAAGATATCTGTAATAAAGATTTTGTATTACAAAATACTGTTTATGAAAAGACAATCTGCATCGTATTTAAAAAAAATCTTATAATAAGGACTTGAATGTCCGATATCACACAGCGTGTATGGCTTGCAGATTTGAATCATATGTGCAAATGAACATCTTGTTAAAAAAACAAATACGGTACTAAAACACAGTAAGAAGGTTGGCATGACCTAATATTTATAGGTATACTTACGGTCAGAATGAAACAGTTGCAGGTTTGCCTCCTTCAAGTGGAGGCCACCGTTAAAATAATGAAAGCTAGAAACAACAGATTCTCGAGGATGGCGTAAAATCAAAATAGCCCGGTCGTAGTAGGTCTGATAGTCATTTTTCCACTCATGTGTCTTTACTATTAGGCATTCGTCTACTTTGACACATTTGGTTTCGCCAGGAAATCCCCTTTGTTGTAGCTGACCGTCACCATATATACTGCCTGTAGCGATACCTGGATAAAGTAATGTTATAACGCCGCGCATGAGGTTCTCACAAGCAATACTTTTCCCTCTTTGTCATAGCTATACATCAATTAGCTCAATTTTACCTCAGTTGTCAGTGATTGTTATCACCGGTATAATTTTTTTTTCAAAAGATTGTTTTACGGAACATCAAACCTAAACCTATATAAATATGTACGCTGTGTGTCACAACATTGAGAAATCTCTTTAACAGCATAAAATATTTTATCAGATAGTATTATATTTTAATTTTTTCTAACTTAAATACGTTATGGTGCCAATCTCTTTGCAAAGAACACAACAATACGGTTTTACAATACCTGTAGCCTGTTGCAGTAAATGACGTGTCCATGTGTTTCCTGACCCCGGGGAGCTAGCGAGAGCCGCTCGAGGGAGGCGTGTAGATGATCCTGTGACGGATTCACCCTTACATTGAATATTTACACTTCTATTGACCTGACCATTCACTATGTTTTCTTTTACGACCCCCCCTTTTCTGTTCCGAATCTTCGTAATCTGTGTATCGTTATCTGTGGTGTTGATAACCGACTCTTTTTCTTCTGGATTGGCTGGATATTTGGATAACATTTGTTTAGATGTTTCAACGTGTCCAGCACGCGTCGCTATATCTTTATGAAACTGAACCGTGTCAACTGATTGCTTGTCATCTTTTTTCTTCCCAGACGGTTTCAATTCCTGTAAGTCGGGTTTTCTCTGTAAGACGTTAGTTTCCTTTCCTCGAGAGACACTGACATTCCGACCTATTTTCAAAACGGAGTTCATGTTCTTAATAGATCGAACGCTTGTTGTTGTGCTGCAATTGCGTTCATCACAAACGGTACCTAGGTAATAATACAACAGGGCACCAGCGATAAGTGTATATCCTAGAATGACAACAGTCAGTAGTCGGATATGGTGCGACTTGAATTTGATTCGAAGATTGCATCCTTTATGATGAACGAAGCTGGTTGGTGTCTCCTGAGTAAAATGTTGTACCAGATAACTGACTTTGTTTGAAATGCTGACGTGAGACTGGTTATTCTGTACAGGGTCTGGAGTGGTGAGGTAACTAGCAATACAAGATGTCCTTTTCGGTTTACCTGACTGAGTAGACGCCATTGATGAGAACGTACCATGGCATTGCTCATGCTGTTCCGTATTTTGCACTACGTTTTTAAATATCGGAAAGGGAGTTTGCAATGGAGTCCCGTTGAAATCCGCCATTTTGACACGTATTTAATATACTGTTATGTTGTAAACAGTTCACTTACATGCGTATACTCTTGCATGGTGATTACTAGTGCGTGTCTGCTCTTGCAACATTATACTAAGGTGAACTACTCTAATACTAATTGCTTTTCATATATCTTCAGCGAGCACTGTTCTTTTTATTATTTGCCTTGTATCGTGAACTCGGATCATTTTACCTACAGGCAAGTGTCTAACTCGAGCCTGTGTTTGCCACTTTAGTGTGACTAACGAAAGACAATATTAATTGTGATCACAATCACTTGTGGATGTGTATACTTTTCATTACAGAGATACATGTATTTAAACTTAACTTTACCCGTCCTTATTTATTGTTGCACAAATACAAGCCACAATTTATTTCAGGAACCATTTACATTTAAACATTTAAACACTCACTCTTACCCAAAGTTATCAAATCACATTGATCTCTATGGCCACCCAACACCAGAAATGTGTTATATCAATTTTCGGAACAGTAAATATTTCGAGTTGACGTTTCCGAAATATAATTATGCTATAACTACATGTTAAAAAAGTCATGGTAATATTTAAATTGAAGTTTGCCTTTCACCTTAATATTTTTAATGTCGCTTCCTTTATCAGTTTTCTCGACCTTTATTGATCATACTCATAATAACAATTCAGCTTTAAACATTAGACACCGAAGTTAACGTTGACCGACACTGTGGAGACATGCATATGCTCCAGGGGATACCAAAATACAGGACAAGCTTCGAACCACTCCAACTAAAAATTTCAAAAGAACCATAATTACCTAGTTTCGTTTAGATTTAACACTCATAAGTTTTGAAATGAAGGCCGAGGATTACCAAGCTTGATACACTGTTGAGACAAAAACAGTTCCACACTTAATTCATTAGATACAATGGTTAAGAATAGACTACTTTTAACGTCCCGTCAGAGAATCGAACCTATGCTGTCAAGGTGACAGATGGGTCAACTATCCACTGGCGCACCAATCCATCCGTACACATATGCGCCTTCTTACCCTTTGGCCATTTTTCTTTGTTTATCTATTTTTTTAAAAGTCAAATATGTCCTTGACTCTGGTCATTAAGAGCAGTTACACAAGGTAACGTGTGTATCACGTTTGTTCCGGAGTAACAAGAGGCGGATCAGTCTCCCGTTATTTAGTTTATTTGTGTGAGGTCATAGGTCAATTAGACTATTAATGATCCGAATGACAAACCTTTCATTGCATACAAATATCTGATTACTATGAAAAGTTATAACAAAAGTCAATATATAAATCACCAAAGGTCATAGGTAGATTTCATTTTATTAGATCAATGTCATAAGACTTCAATTTGCATAACATATTACGTAAGACAAAATGCTGATATATTTGCTCTTAAGGACAAAGGTCATATTCGTTATTTAATCGATAAATTTTGCAACCCTTACCTGTAGCGGATTTACCGTTTACATGGCGTTACCTATGTAGTTCACATAGGGTTCTTGCTAATTTTGATATCCATTAAACACGAGACAGGCCCGGTTCCTTATCTTTAATCACTAGTAGGAGAGACTGTACTATAGACACATAATTTGCTAGTATTTCGTTTTTTGAAAAAACATTTAAAGCATAGGTAGAATTTTAGTGTTGTCAACGTTACACCCTTACAACAGTAGGGTCGTATGAGAACAGGAGTTATCAAATAAGCTGATACGTAATACTGCTTGTACATGAAGTCTTTGTATGTTGACCTATTACATAATTAGTATGGACATCGTTGAATGTGGTATGGACATCCAATGTCAGCAAGCTCTCGTGTTGCCTATTGTCTGGCGGTCTCTTCCTCATAATCCTTCAATATTTTACAATATATGTTTAAATTGATAGTAAGAGTATCTGAAACCTTTGGATCACTCAAGAAAACCTCTCTGATAATTGTATCATTGATAATATAAAATAGCAAATTACTACGCATTCAACTAGGCCATATTTATATACCGACGAAGAACAAGAACACACTGAAGGAGGAAATACAACAAGGTCATCTAAAAACTGAAATGTTATTGTGTTCGCTTGTTGTTAAAAACTCGGGATAAATTTATTGATTAAAGCTATAAGAAATGGTTTTAATATTTTCGTATCTGATGTTCGGAGGTATGTAAGCATCGATGGATTCATGACATATACCCCCTTATTTCCGAATTCGACATTCATAAATTCTTAACTACCGGAGTCGAATTTGCGTACCGTGAGCAATGATCTATGAAAGGTTCAGGACAGGTTCCAGGTAGCTTTGGACACTGTTTAAGTAAACTCTAAGTAAAGGTTCTAATACAGGGAGGAGACAAATGCAGTATGTAGAACAGGATGACAGTCAAAGCTTACTCCAGGGTTTCCATTGGAGCCATTAACGTATCATTATATACGGTTTGCCATGACCATCACTACGCTATCCTCTCTGAGGACTGAAAAGAGACATACCATTGTTATGACTAGGACCTATATTTGACGAAGGTCAAAAACGTCCTTCATTGCAAAACACTACATTAACATACACATGTAGAATCCATAGCCACGACGACATTTACTTATACAGAAAAACGGATTATTGTTGTCTTGTTAGTACTGTTTTATAACTCAAATCACACTCAGCCGCTTCTCAAATTAATCAGCTGTACAACCATACCTCGCGCTCTTCTATTGATATTGTCCATGTCACTTCCAAGATATGTTGGTCACAGAACTTGCTACAATGAAGCACAGGTGCGTCACTAGCTCTCATATAACGCTATCCTTTGTTGAGAACTTTACAACCCCTGGTTCAGTTTACTAACGACAGTCTCTCCCGTAAGAAGCGTAACTCAATACAGTATTTTTGCCATTTGAAGAAGGTTTCCTTTCAGAACAATGTACAGGTTTCAACATGAAAGTTGCACTTTGCATAGTGTGAACATGTACATTTTGTATGTTTTGTGTATGACGGGAGAGTACAGTGGCATGCATGTCGTGTGACAGCTATTGCCATGTGTAGTTTGCTGAAAAACATGATTTTATTTTAGATAAAAATATCCCCTGGCGGTAAAAGCACTATAACGCTCCATGCTTTTTATTGTCGACAACGTGAACATACATTTATACAAAACCTTATTTTCTACTTTTCTTTAGATTTATTACTTTTGATGTTTGACATGTACAGATGCTCACTGTAGTTTTATATCATATCTTTCGGAACATGTTTTTATTAACAAGCCTTTTCAGCAATTCATTTTACCAGTACTCTTTGAAGTACATGAACACTATGCCAGACAGCTATATTAAACTTTTATTACTTAAATATTAATCCGGTATTTTGTTATAGCTCTTCATGGTGTAAATAGTTATCTGTTTGTCAATTTTGTTAGTCCTATTAGTCCTCTCTGGTCAGTCTGCAGGTAGGTCACACAACAATTGCCTCTGTCTGTTAGTCCAGTGTATACCACTTCTCTGGATAGTATACAGATGTACATATAACACAGGTATATGTCTGATAATTATCTTTAGTCATTTATCAACGGTCGAACTGTACAACTATCTTTCTGTTAGCCAACGTGGTGAACACTTGGAGTTTGATTTGTTTTTGAGTTTTACGTTAAGATCATGTCAAGACGTTACACCTTATGATCTGTTTCAGGTAGGACACATATCACTGGTATATGCCTGTGAAGTACCTCTAGTCATTCATCAATTGTATACTTGCACAACTGTCTCTATGAGTTCTGTGGGTTAAACCTCCCGGGTCAGTCTACAAGTGGGACACATAGCACACCTGACCTCCTTTACCCTGTCTAAACGTGTAGATAAATAAAATCCATCCCTGATATGAGGTATGGATAAGATAATTCAGACCCAAGGGCTAAAATATTGAGCAGGCGACCCGAGGCTTAGCCAAGGGTCTTTTGCTCAATATTGTATCCCTTGGGTTTTAATTACCTTATCCTTACCACATATCAGGGATGGATTCTAGTTCTTGCTTATTACTTAAAACCCGTCAAAACTGCTCTTCTAGTAAAGGTGTAAACTGTCCGCGCATTTCTCATTTGCATAATATGAAGCACGGATGACAATGGTTAATGACGTCAATGACCCTGACTGACCCCAAAACGTCATAAAATGACGTCACAAATAATGGCGTGAACCCGAAAGGTCGCTATAATTCCTCCGCCAGTCTGCGCGTGTAAGCGATCTAGACCCGTGGGGCCAGCACCGCCGAAATGCGGATATCTCGGTCTAGTATGCAAGAAAGACTACTAATGTCCAGTATACAATCGAGTTGTTATTTGTTGAATTATGCAACTAGCAGCACTTTCAAATACATTATGCGCTAACATATAAATGTATCGTTGGACGGCTTTCATAACACAGGCCTGTTTATGGTTCTTGACATTCAAAGCTTCATAAATGATTCTATTTTCCGCTCGATAAAAAAAGAAACGTCTTTAATACCACTTAATTTAATGCATCTATCTTTGCAACCATTAGGCCGCTATACCTGTTAGATGATTCGTACAAGCTTGTCAAACAGTAGTCACAGTTAGATCATTGTGCCATTCATCATCATCCCTTTTCTTTGATTTTGCTTGTTATCGCGCACTTCGGATTTTTCTATCAAGTAACAATGTATTTAAAATAGTTTAGTATTCTTTTTCTATTCTATCAACTCATTTGTTGTCCTTATTCCGTAAACACTTTGTTTTCCTAACATTTCTTAGAACCTTGCATCATCTTGTAAACAATTCCCTTTTCTCTTTATATTGATCTTTTTTACACTGATTATCATTGAACATATCTACGATATACCCCGCGTGCTCATCGTCAGAAGCATCTGTGGAAGTTTGTCATACATTCTACCTGAAAACCAGTTAATTTAAACTAAAATTGTTCTTATGCAACAGCAAATACTTTGTTTTAAACAGGATGACATGTATGGCTTATAGTTCCTGGTATAAGGATCAAGGTCAGCTGTAATTATATCAATCAATTAACTATATTTCTGAATTGTTAATTAAAGGTAAACAATACCTGCGTTTTTTCTGTCTAATAATATTATATATATTCAAAGACGCCGGGACCTTTTACTTTGAAAGTTGGCTGTCGGGTAGGAAACCGGAATATCCAATTCACTATCTACATGATTACTGCAATGATCACATCGACATATCCAAACAAGAATGATAGTCAAGTAACTTCAAACACACTTATCAAAGCCACCGTTAAGTGAACACTTCTTTGAAACACGTAGACAGATATTTATTCCGGCGAGCACCCCCCATTGTTACAAATGGTGTGTGTCGGACACTACTCTATTGTCAATGCCTATGAAATAGGAGGTATATTAACAGGTAATGTAAATACGAAACATTTAGATAATATACTGGAATTTTCTGTTAGAAATTGTATAACAGTAACTTAATAATAAACCGAATTGTTAATTCGTGCTTTTTCTTTGATTAAGCGACATTTTGATGGTCTCCTACCCAGCAAAAGAATCCATTTACCAATTAGTGGTAAGTTGATTCTTCACGCAAGTGTTCGGGAATGTTTGCTCGGTGGAACCAAGCTCATAGCTGTACCTCAGCTTGTCTACGAATTTCACCTGAGAATTGAAACAGGTATTACCCTCAGTATTTTCAAAGTTTCCTGCATGAAAATGCAAACTGCGAGTTTTAGGTCAAAAATTGAGGTTTTGCTGGACGCGAGGTGAAAATGTGAAACAAGATACAGACGGTTATCACGTCTGTTAATTATAAATAAGCCTATCAATGACGCAAGACAAATAATGTTCAGTGTTGCATTCGGTTGAACAGAACATCAATATATACAGTTTTTGTAATTAATTTAGTATATCTGTGTTATTTACAGACACGTTATCAATCAACATTTATGGAATTCTGTTTGAGGCGTATTATGAGAGACCTTACAGTGTAAAAGAGATATTATACTTGGATACTGAAGTTTATTGGTGCTTTATTTGAGATCTAATAGTGATATAAATATCACACGGGACGGCACGCGCGTGAAAAGGGAGAAAGATGACGGACCCTAGGTCACTAGACTTTGGCGATAGTGTTCAGTTTCAGACCGACAAACACGTATCGGTGCTGAAGGAGTTGTGTACACTTTTGACTAAGATGGTATCATCACCGCTCAGACTGATATATGGCTTCAGAACTGATTTAATCAACAAACACTTACACAGTTATGTCATAAAAACGAACACCAAACACGTAGGGGCAGTATTCTGACGAAACATCACCCTGTTTGTTGTAGCCTGTACATATTGAACAATCTCCCGTAGTTGACATTTTGATACATTCTTTTACAAATGTATTCAAAGTTGTCAAACAGATGTGTGGCCCACTGCTGGGCGGTAATATTGTTTTTGCTGTTGAAATTCAATACACCTTTTGTAAGGATATGAATTAGAAAATGGAAGCAATGAAATAACAAAGACATTGATATTAATCTCTACTTTATACATGTAATAGAAGTAGGATTAATGAATTACGTTGGAATATTCTACAACTTATATTTCACGAAATAGACGCAAGGCATTTGTTTTCATAATACTAGTGTTCTATATCTTAACCAACAGACAAATAACTATGTTTTGTTCTTTGTGGGAAGATACACTCGAGTGAAACTTACCGCTGCCATATTAGTCGGATAGATCATCCACGTCATTAATTACAGTTGCCATGTTTGGTCTGAATCTTATATTTCACTTGTATCTTAATTACAGTCAGTTTATTTTGTTGTAATCCTAAGGTTCCGCGTGTTTCACAATAACTAGATGTACAGTCGCTGGATGTTTTCTGAAGGTTTCCAATGATGTAATAACTACATGTCATGTACATCTGTTATATTTTTGTCTGAATGTTCTCATTCACGTCATAATGAATGCCGCTTTATTTTGTCATAAAGTCCTGACTCTAGTCTGACACATCACTTCGATATAAAGAACAAAGAATCAGTAATTAGACCATCAACCTTGGGTGTTCTCTTAAAACTGATATCAACGTACGTTAAAAGGGAGGTAACAACGACAACGGCATTCACATCTGTACAAGTCAACACTGCTTATCGTAAACTGTCATCAATTAGCTCTATGACTAATGTTCATCGTATCCCTTGTGAATACACGTAAGCCCGAATACTCGTAGATTTTACCGTGGGCGGCCGGGTGGCGCAGTGGATAGCGCACTTCCCTTTCAACAAGACTGAGGTTAACCGGTCATCTTTCCTTTGACAATTTATCGGGATACGCATCACAATATATTCATTCTGTATTGCGATATACATATAATGTATCGTCATACACTCTTGGCGTATTTTGACACCCCTAGTGTGTGTGTACATATGTATGTATGTATGTATGCAATGTATGGGGAAAAGAAGTAATTCCAACAGTGTATGCTATGCTATGCATGTATGTATGTATGTATGTATGTATGTATGTATGTATGTATGTATGTATGTATGTATGTATGCATATGTGTGCATATGTGTGCATGTTTGTGTATGCTGATATTACTATATAAAATGTATATGTATGTTTCTGTCTGAACCCCCCCCCCCCCCCAAAAAAAAAACACCAAGAAAAACAACAACTTGCTAATGAAGCTTTAAAATATTTTATTTATCACAAATATATTAAACACGTTACAAAAACAGTTTTTTTTATTGAAATTGTATGGATAAGAGGGATCATCTACAAGCTTAAGACAAACAGTAGTTATAGTTTCATACAAAAAGAGTAAAAGAGTTGAACAAAACAAACACGCTCGACAGCAAAAATCGTAACGACCTCGAGCTTGTAAATTATTGTAAGCACGTGCTATGTACTTGTGAGTACACAAAACACACCAGTCCACGTTTCATGCGGTTGCTCATGTCAGTATGTTACCGTGAGTCAATTTGATTTATGTCTTTGTTTCAGAAACTTTATTACGTGTGATAACACATTTCCAAGTGCAGTCTCGATATCGGATATATCATCGTTACTTGACGCACCTGAACATGTTTTATTTTGTGTTACTATAATTTACACTACGGCAAGTGGCAAATAAGCAATACGGAAATGACAGCACGAAAATACGACAAGAAAAACATGTGAATTACAAAGGGTGGGAAGGCCTTTCAACCCCATTCGCGCATCTTTAAAGGTAAAAACACCACATAGTATTTGTATCTTACCTTAAACTGTAAATCAAGCAATATATATTGTTTTGCACCAAATGTTTATATGTTCAATATCACCTACTATTTATACAGTGTATCATAACTTACATTATCATACACTTTCACATACCAGTTAAAAACACTTCAACGATACTGACAGCCAATATATATTACTACAGTACATTTAAGCATTAGCGCGCATTATGTTGTTTGCTTGCAAAGCTGTGTCATTCAAATAGATCATAAATACCATAAAAAAACAGTTCAATACTTATATTTACGTTTTCTCTGGCTCTAATGCTCTTTTTTAACTCGTAATTTATATTTAAAACTTAAAATGCACTCCTTATCGACAGTCCACAAAATTTCGTTCAATAGTTTGAACAGCGCGTTTGTCGCGTGCTGATTGGCAAACAAAGTAGTACTTTGAAATTTTAACAAACACTTCAATGTTATTCCACAATTCAGTATAAATACAATTGCGTATGATATGGCTATAGGGCGTTAAAATTGTTTCCATCGCCGCATTGGTGATTTCAACCGATGTGCAATTTGTACGATATTGCAGACCTTGATCTTGTTTTTGTTGAAATAAAAATATTTTTTATTTTATTTTGCACATAAATTTACAATGACATTGTCAAATCTCACAATGCCTAGCGATATTTAAGCAGCCGTCATGTTTATTTACATTGGCTATTGTAGTTCCGGTCAGTGTTGTATTAAGAAATATGTCTCGTGCTTCATGGTAATTAAAGTCCCATCAACGACACAGCTTTCAAAGAGGCTTTATAGTGACAATGCCATGCAAATGTAAATATAAAGAAATCAATGATGCTGACAGCCAATATATATGTACTACAGTATATAAAGAAATCAATGATACTGACAGCCAATATATATGTACTACAGTATATAAAGAAATCAATGATACTGACAGCCAATATATATTACTACGGTACATAAAGAAATCAATGATACTGACAGCCAATATATATTACTATAGTATATAAAGAAATCAATGATACTGACAGCCAATATATATTATTACAGTACATAAAGAAATCAATGATACTGACAGCCAACATATATTATTACAGTACATAAAGAAATCAATGATCCTGACAGCCAACATATATTATTACAGTATCTAAAGAAATCAATGATACTGACAGCCAATATATATTATTACAGTACATAAAGAAATCAATGATACTGACAGCCAATATATATTACTACAGTACATAAAGAAATCAATGATACTGACAGCCACTATACATTACTACAGTACATAAAGAAATCAATGATACTGACAGCCAATATATATATTACTACAGTACATAAAGTAATCAATGATACTGACAGCCAATATATGTTACTACAGTACATAAAGAAATCAATGATACTGACAGCCAATATATATATTACTACATGTACGGCACATAAAGAAATCAACAGTGTTTGATCAAGTTTTGATTTAATTCTTTTCAACATTTATTAGTATCGTATTTCGCATAAGTCATTTCATATTTCAATTACACACGAAATTATTACAATAACCTTCACGACAAATAGAATAAAATAAAAACAAAAACACAACATCAACCAACATTTTCCATCATGTGGCATCAAACAGATTTACTACACCAAACGATTGTATGCTAATGATATTTCCCCGAATATAATTAAGCATAGATAATCTGATTATTGTTATTTAAAAAAAAAGCAAAATTACCCTGGTCTGTGTGAAGGTACATGTAACACATATTGTGTCAGTCATATTTACAGACATCATACGTTCGAGGTTTACTCCTCGAGTGATACTCATAGGAACAATTCATAGTTCTTTGCATACAAAAACAACTACCACAAGCTTATAAGTAGATGTAATCAAATCAAAACAAATCACAGCATAAGTATAATTATAACAAGGAAGCAAACATATTTCTGTATGTTGCAACAATAGAGAGGATATGTCACGGTTTCCTGTCAAGAATAATATATATTTCACAAGTATGACAGGATACTGATACATTTGTATTGATCACGAGTAAGGTATGTGTTAGTCATCAAGAAAACTGATACATTTTTTATCTATTACATTTTTGATGGGACAAGGAAGTAATTCTTACAGTGTAGACAATAAGATGTTGTCAACTTTTGGGAGCAATCCGCTCCTTTATCGAGACACAGAAAAAACACAAAACAATAACATTACATAAATCAATATTAAAATAAAATAGGAATAAGTAACAATATTTTGAAAACAATTAGCCCCTCGGCTAACGTTAGCCAAAGGCAGAATTTTCACTGACCGCACCGTTGACCACTGATACTGTGTGTGTGTGCGAACATTATTACATTTCTAAGTAACACGATGCAACAATTGCTGCCTCAAACACGTGCGGGAATTAGTAATGCAATATTTGAGGCAGTGTTCTAATGACCCTACAGTTGACAACAAGTCTGTTTAACATTTAGAATCGTCTCCTCAATGCAATTCTACCATCATCTGCTACTTTCTGGTAAGTAAGAACCAAAGATATGTTTGTTTCATCAATATAATGTCTTATATTTCACTGTTAAAAATGTAATAAAGAGATCAATTACAAAAAACAGTTTAAAGGGTAATCTTATAGATGCTCTAATTATACATTTGTATAATAAACAAATAGTGTATTCCATAACCGCTGAAGTCAATATATCCATGTCGTGGAATTCAAATAAAATACTGAATATCAACGGTTACTATACACAAAGGAAAACCTCTTAGTGATGATCAATATATTAATTTTCATTACTGTACATCCAACGTGTCATTATCAAATTATTCTTAAATGAACGTATGGGAACAATAGCCAGTACCTACATTATCATACATACTTATATCGGTTACATTAATTTCAGGTGTTAAATAGAGCATCGGTAAGGTACCTAGAAGGGATTTCAAAATATTTTAGACCTTTTTGCAGATATCAGTATCATGTATAGTTGACCAATTGTCACGCTATCGAATTCACGTTTGCACTTCAGTCAAAATATGGTGAACTGCATAGTACATTTACGTGCACGCTTGTGAAAGAATAAGTGATTTTATTATCTACGGATCATTGGTTAATAATCGTGTAAATTTCAAACAAACCATGAACGTGTTGTGTGCCTTAAAAAAGCTTCCCAGTCATTGTCTAATTAGCGTTATGGAGTGTTGTATTACGCGCATATCTAAATATCTAGTCACATATTACTATGTTTAACTGGCATCATCTGTGCATGGCTTGTTGATGAAATGGCAACTCATCTGTTTGCACATACTATAGAAATGTGTTGATATCACATGTCACGATGCCCTTTAAACACTAGATAAGGCTCGAAAGTACAAACATTTTCATTTTCATGTGGTAGAATGGAAATAATCAAAACATCTTTGTTTATTATAACTCGTGATTCAAAAATGTTGGACAAAGGATAGAAGCAGGCCGTTTATTTCAACGGCAAAACCAAAAAGAACATCTACAATATCATCTCAAAAAATAATTACATCATGGTACCGATTATAATGTGCATATGGATAGGCATATTTTTTAATTGGTTTAAAAAAGCATTTAAGAAGATTTTAAGGGAACCAATAAAACAAATTAAAAGGAAAAAATATTTGCATTCTTCATTTGTACGTCTTCTACATTAAATGTTTTTTTGTGTGTGACAATGTATTAACACAGACTACATGTAAAATGATATCAAAGGTTAAATAAGGTAACAGATTTTTTTTAACGAAGTCACAGCATTGATATTCCCATTTGTATTGGATCATAACCTGGCTATGTGTTTTTATCTTTCTTCTTCGACAAAGGCTGAACAATACCCTTACACAGCAATGGTCCACCTTTGTGTAAAAATAGCGCTGGCCACACTAAGTAACCAACTTTTTTCCCCTTGTGTGTATAATTTTTGTAAAAGTCCGTATTGATGTCAGAATCTTCCACAAGTTCTGTATCCATGTGTAACGGAGGATTCTTGATTCGCATCAGCCAACAGAGGTTAACACAGCATTTGGTGAACTTGATTGTTTTCTCGAGCGACGAAATTCGGGCATAGCCTGTGGTATCCGTTGTGTGTGAATCGTGCCAGGTATTCTCGTTCTGTTGGTTGCCTTGGTCTGACATATCATCTGAATGGCCATGGCTAAATTGTCTGTGGCTTTCGGTGGCAAGGTGGTCATTTGGCTCTTGATCAGAAGGGCTAGTGCCGGTTTGGGATGTCGCTTGCTCGTCAGCTGGTGTTCTGTTTTTGGTAGGATCACTCTCCTCTAAAGTGGAAGGTTGGTTCCGACCATAATCAGCATTGTCCTGGGTTGTTGATTGGACGTCAGTACGAGTAGTCATTTCTGGTGCATGCATTTGAGTTAGAAGCATCTGATCTGATCGGGGCATTTGCGAGTCGCTTTTAATCGATCCACCTGCTAGTTTGATTACATGTGCAAACTGCTTTTCCATAAGTGTCAAAAATTTCTATAAGAAAGGTAACAAAACCAAAAATTACTAACAACGAAAGATTTTACTGCTGATGATTTTTTATCATTCATACTTATATATAGTGCTTATTTTACGTCAAAAGTGTTTTACGTTACTAATGAAATATCAGTCGTCGCGGTTGGCTGTAATCCTGAATGGATTTTTTTTTTAGAATTGTTTGGTTGAAGCACTATTTCATTGAAGCACTTACGGTTTAAAGATTATCTGAAATACATGAAATACTCGTTAAATAAATTATCTGTTGCAATTGAAACACTAGTTAAAGGTAACCATTTTTTAACCGGAAGTTGCAAGTAAATAACTCCTGTTCAAACTCAGATTCTGTTTTCAAGCACAATATCTTGTTTCAAAGATAAGTTTTTGCAGTTACAAAAAAAAGAGAAAAACTTTGGAAAACAATAACGGTATTGTAGGCATTTAGTCTGTTTTAAATAAGTGCTGATACATTTACCATGTATACTCTAAGATAAACTTACGGACTCGACAGCTGATGTCAGCATAGGGACACAGGTCTTCACTAGATCATCGAGCTGCTGGGTTTGCTCATGTGTCATAGTAGTACATGTACCAACAGCTTCTTTCTGTTATATTTGAGTGATATAAGGAGAAAAAAGGAAATTAGATCAGGTTTGATAATACAAATATATAAAATAATACGTGAAATCATCAAAAATGTCTACAAAGCGTTTTGTTCAAATAATGTAGGTTATGCTAATAATAGACTCATTAATAAGTGTATCTTTACTGTATTATCATCCAGTTCCTCAATAAGAAAATTTACATGTAGGGTGTCCTAATGTGAATATCTATTGCTTCCTTAAAGATGCTATGTAACAATATTTATACACTATGGCACAAGGCCGTCATATCTTAACAAACAACTTACGATCGCAAACCAGACTTACCATTCAATGTCACACCTATGATAAACTAGAATGAACCGTGTACAGTTTGCTCATAATAAACATATATGCATGGCATTCATTTTAATTTATTTAACATATGTGTTTGCATAATATGCCATATTGAATAATTCAACAAAATCAGGGTTATATTTTCTTACATGTAAATACATGATAGTAAAGAAACAGACGTCGTTAGATGTTTGATTTAAACATATTTTATTTGTCATTCAATAAACAGGATAAGCACAAGTTATCTCAATTTAGAAACGTACTCTCCAATGCATTTCATCATATAAATTACATGACAACAACAACACATGTATTTATCAAAAAATATAGATAGATAAACAAAATTAGAAGAATAAGAAAGAGAGATGACATTAACATCTGTTATTAATTTTAATATAGGTTTGGTTTATATTGCAGTCTTTTCTTTGTTGCAAGATGTACCTGTTCTTGTTCTGTTCTGTCTGGATTAGAGCCTGGGAGCGATGTTAGTGACTGTCGGATCGTCCTCACATATTCGGCCTCAGTTTCACAGCAAAACTTAAACGACTCCTAAGAAAATATTACACATAATCATTGGGTCGTTTACAGGGAACTTAAGGAAATAAGGAAGACATCTTTAACGACCACTGAAAAAAACCCTACACATGATAGAATTTATGATAACAGCAATAAATGTACGCTTGCACATCATAATTACACGAGCTCCCGCACGTAAATATCATTTTTTTACAGACAAAAATATATCACCTTGCAAGAACTATCAATGTGTAAACGTTATATTGATACCATTACGTATACGCAATACAATGTAAGAACAATGCAGTAAATTAAAGTTATTTTTTTTTAAAATACATACTCTATCCAAAATATATCTTATTCATTTAATCACAGTAATTTCAAGCCTGGTAGTTTGTGTTTAGTTTATAAATGTAAGCGACATCTTTGAATATCGAAAAATAGTTATTTAAGCTTAAACCAAATTACAACGCAATAGAATAAACACCAGTTAGCGTTTGTATATCATTGCTTATAACTGATAAGATAAAAATAGTGGAAACGAAATAAATTGAAATTAACAAAACGATCAGGTATAATAACGAAACATCCTAAAAATAACGAAAAGCTCTGCTTTTATCCGGGTTTGATGTCTCACAAACAGTGATTCCATTGCCCTTTTTATGATCTTATATTTAGAATACAACAGCTTTAAAAACTTTTAAGGAATAATAATGGTAGCCTGTATTCAATAACATTTTGAAATTATTGATAAAACATTTATTTTTCATTTTAATGGTTGCAAGGACATACCATCAACTATCACCATTAAATCCTATAATGATATTTTCATGAAAATGTGTACGAACGTGCATATCCTTAAAGGATGTGTGATCAGTTCGGCATTTTCTTGTTGCTGTCACCCATAGGGTTACTTTCGGTATATACATATCACGGGGTTATACCGTCATGATATGACAACAAATTAAGGTCAGCTTCTGGACAAAAAGCACAAATCGTCTCTAAATATTGTGCTTCCAAAGAATAGTAGTTATGAATAAAAGTAGTTTAAAATGGTATGAAGAAAACATCCCCCTCTCAAAACCCACGTCGACTTCTATTTATTGAGATATGTTTAGAAACTTACAAATACATTTAATTTGGTCAGATTATTGTTTGGTTCTAATGCGTATTTAGGCATAAATAAAATAGAATCTTAATTTGTATCAGATATGTTCTATTTTTCGGTAAGTTTTACACTTTGCAGCTTTAATGCTGCACAATACATCAAACATTTGAAGAAAGTTTAACAAAAAAAAGCTGACGTTATTTTCATGTTATTTAATCACGGCATATCAACGTATACTGTTTAAATACAAAAATATAAACCTTATCGGTGGCAGCAACCAGAGGCCAAAATTGGCACTCTCCTTTTGCTAAGTCATCCAACGTGGATGGAAGGTTATTTAAACCGGTGTTGACGCCGACTGTCAAAATGTGTCCTTTTATTATCGCAAGTTTCCAATTAAGCCATCATGTAACTTAAACTAGAAGGTGCTGACTATTGTATATAGTGTTAGTTCGACCCCGATGTGCTGATAGTCGAACATCTGACAACAGAGAGCTAGGGAGTTTGAATAATTAGAACTTGTTGGTTTCGGAGTAAGTTCTATATGACTGTATTTGCAATACAACTACAAAGTCATCGGGGACCGTGTATATTGCTATGACATTTTGTCCGAACAATAACCAGTTCTAATAAAACTAACATCACTCCTTCTGGTACAATGCAAATAGGAATATTATCCTCTATGTTCATGCAAAGAAACAGCAGTACTTCATTACGTTTTTCCACAGAATGTAAACTGGTGTACAATGGCATGGCACCATCTATAGGTTGACAGTTACTGTAAATGTTCATTTCATTAATAATTACCATAACTTAAGTATGCATATAAAATACCTACAACCATCTTTGAAGTCCAAAAACAAAAGATTTAAATATCCATACCTCCCTACCGTGACGTAACCCATATCCCATATCTTTAAAAACCTCAAAATTGTAACAGTGATTTGATTTAATCGCTTTTATCGCTTTACATATTGAGCTAAAATTATGAATGCGCTAATTTAAAATAATGTTTATATACTTTCCTGTTGCATTTAACGCAAAAATTGGAGCCCGCTAAATTTACAGTACATTCGGCATTCGGGCAGTCGTTACCTTTTAATATATATAAATAACGGTAAATGCTATGAACAGTTTGTACAGGCATACAATTTCATAACATTTTACTTATCAACGGGACTATTCGAAAAATAAAGTTAAACAACGCGTTTAGATCATACATACAATTAGAATAGCGGGGAGTATTTTTGTACAGACAACATCCTCGCCTTGGACGATGTCTTTTCTATCTATCAGCTCCTCTAAAGCGTCAGTCCATTCGTTGTCATACAGCTCTGAGTACCTCTCCGATAGCTTTGTAGGGCGGTTGGCATCACTGAGATCTGTGATGGCGGGGTTGCCATGAACAAGTTTACTCCCAGCTATTTTACTTAACCTTTAGAGAAACAGTAAAACTAAATCACGTATCAAAAATTAGTAAAATTGTGCATAAATGAAAAGCTATTTCTGAAATTATAATTGATACCCAATCTATAGATAAACCAAAAAAATCAAATAAAAATATAAGTGTGGCAGTTGCTTCAATTTGATAGTGCGAATCTGATGCCGACTTTGTAGTGTTATCTCAATGAAATACCATATCAAAGGCACCAATCACAGCAATTCCGCCCGGTTCGAATATACCGATAGCGAGTGAACCAGTTGTTGCCATTTCCCTAAATGCTGAACGTAAAGCAGGGAATAACAACTAATATTTTTAAGGACCGGGGATAGAACCAATTGCCTTCCCTACCTGGGCAAACGTATAATATTAAGCCCAAAAGTGAGGTTTTGCCAAGCAACCCGCTAGGAAATATTAAGGAAAATATTAGTAGAGAAAATATAGGAATTCCAAATATTGCAAAGGGTCAGCAGATGCATTTTGGTCGCTTTTGTGTTTCAAAGAAGAGGGCAAAAAAACAAATCCCCAATTCTGTAGGGGCTTTCACACATTTATCGCCTCTTACGATACCACGCAGTTTGTAACAGCAGGTATATCTTCTTCCGATCTCCTATCTGCATGGGTGCAGAAAGCAGAAGAACAAAATAGTTTAAGTCACAAAATATATTCTTTTTTTAATCGTCAAATGATTCATAAAGATTGGTCACACATGTATAAATAGTTGGAAAGACAAGGAAAAGGCAGTATATACCTTGTAAGTAGATTTTCTTTCTCCCGTCTCAAGGCTGCCATTTTGTTCATTGCCTCAGCTAGTTTTGCTTGTTGAGTTTCAAACTTCCGGCTTTGTTCATCGGTCAGTTGTACCAAATACTGGTTCCATTGTGTATTAATTTGTTTTTTTAAATAATCCGCATTGTATTTTACATCGTCTAACTGTGACGTCAAATCTGCATTTGTTCTATAAAAAGAACCAATGTACAGAATATATATGGCGGATAAGATTCGACTTACAACGCACTTATTCATATTTTATTTGATGCATATAATAATATAATACACATCAAGAAACTTAGTGCACCCATAATAAGATAAAACATCAGTAAATACATTAACAGCAAATGCAGTTTTTAAGAAATATTATTTCACCATTTGATATTTTATAAAACTTATTCTAGAAACAAAAATACTTACTGCTGTGTCCTTAAATCTTTTTCAAACCAAAGAGCTTCTTTGGTTTTGAACTCATTTTCCATCTTTGTCATCTGGCTGTGAATGTTAAGAGTTATCTCACTATTAATTAATAATGTTATATTGATGATACACGTTTCACATTATAAAGAAACGTACACGGTTTTAGTAGCAAACATTTATGTCAAGGTGTTAAGTTTACAAAGATAAGTTTGATTGTATTTAATTCACGTTTATGATGTATTTGCTTGGGTAGAAACCTTAAGAATTTGCGGTAAATAAATATATTACAAAATACGATTTCGACATTTGACATCTTATTGTCCCATGGTATCAGCCCTACTATTAAGCTGAAATTAGTTCACAAGACTCTCCTCTGTAGTTTAACAATGCTAGCCTCTAACTCGGAAACGTGTGTATGGGTGCCACTGAAAAAAATAAGAGTGTCAACAAAACAATAATTCGAACTCAAAATCGGTAACAATTAAAACTATAAACCTCAATTATTAACAACAAATGTTGAAATTCCTGTTGGTCCGGATTTAGAAGATCTCGAAGAAAACCACCATGGTCTGGTAGGTGACCCAATACGTTTTAGGTTAGATCGGGGAATCGAACTCCGGTCGCCTCGGTGAAAAGCGAGTGCATTATCCACCCTGATAAAACAGGGCTGAATATGAACAAATGAAAGATTGACATGTAGATCCTAAAAACGTACAAGGAGAATAGGTCATGGTGTTCCGAAAGGAAAAGCGTCTTCTGCTTCATCGATGACACTGACTCATTGAATTAATTTCTTATTGTTCAAAGACAGCACATTGTCGATATCATGAATGTGAAATCGAAGGAGTTGGCTACATGTTTGTTACCAGTCTTGATGAGCTCATCAATAAAATTTAGCTTCATATAAAAACAGAAATAAATCGACCAGAAGAGGGGTACAGTTTGTTCCCATACGAATATCTAAAGTAAGCTTGAACATCTTGAAACCGAACTCAGGAAAGACGTTGCCAACCCGGAGCTCATTCATTCTCACAATATCGTCCTCAGGATATTTCATTTTGGCTTTTGTTGTATTTTCCACAAAATTTGCTCAAAACTAATTAACCACCATGTATTTATATGTCCGTACGCTTTTCTTTGACAACAAAACTCTCAAAGAAATAAAGACCCTTTTCTAAGAGATACACGAAACAAAACAGCTTTTAAAAAGTTTTAGTTGCTATAACTTCTCGCTGTCTTAGACAATATAATTCGCCAAATGATTCATGACGAGTACGAGCCTATGTTTTTACTCGTTTTTCAAAACATTTTGGTGTTTTAGACAGTAAAGAAATAGGTCTGAAGTTGATTACTAGCTTCTTCAAGCCTTGTGTATAGGGTAAACACGGGTGGTTTCCCAAGAAGTAGGCAAAACACCTCTTTTTTCAGCGATTTACATTGTGTTAAATATACCAGTTGATATAAATGTTAAAAAAATCCTGCTTATGAAAACTTCAGAATACAGACCAAAAACGTGTCTGTTTAAATCGATGATGCTGAGTTTGTTGATAATATTTTATTTTATCGTTTATTTTAGTTTTTTTTTAGGAATGGTTTGTCTCCTTATAGACAAGGAAAACCCTAATCTGTCCATACCTCTTTTAGCTTCTTCAAACGCAGGAAAGCCCTGTTTCTGCGTTTGACTTCGTTTGTCTTCACGGCCTATCACGGGACCGAATGGTGACTATTTTATTGGGATAAAACTATTATATATCTTTAAAGTGGGTGACATTTTAAACTATGTCATTTCCGAGGTGTAATAGATAGCATTCTCAGCTATGTCATCTGAGTCGTCGTCAACATTAAAAATAGTATCTAGATAAGCATTATCGAGGGCTAATTTATATTTAGCTTGTAGTTTCAGATTTGTCTTAGGTTTGTTTGTGGTTTATATGTGATTTAAAGTTTAATGTATAGAAAGTTTTAAGATGATATAAATTAGACAATGCGTCACATAACAACGAGGTTACATTTACATGAGATAGATCGATCGCGCACGTTAATGGTAACATCTTTTTCTTGTCAGTTTCTATCTCGACATAAACACTGATAGTTTTATTCATGCTTAAACTATTTTCAGTATTAGTTATAATGTCATTATGTGAATGTTTATCTGCACGCTTACAATTTTATTGAATCTGTGGTAATTGCAAGTATTTGAATGAGACAGAGACTGCTTGCATTGATACCACACATGGAGAGACTGCTTTCATCTGGACCAGGAAAAGGATGAATATCACCACTAATAATAACTATAAAAAACACAAACAAAACTGTACATAAGCAATAGACTTGGCTCGAAGTGAGAAATAATTGAATGATTGAGTTATGAACACATAACATCCGGGCTACTTTCGGTGCATGCTTGTGTTTAGAAAAAAGCGGAATAACGGGAAAAACATCAAAATACTTTTGTAACTTAGAAACACACACTCATGATAATAAAATATTAATGAAGTTGAAATATTATAACTGGTCGCGATAAGATCCTTAGAGCAATACAAAAAAATCACAAACAATTATTTGCTGACCATTCAGATCATATTGAAGACTAGAATAAGATATTCTTTTAATTAGTTTAGAATTTGTAAAACTAACGGACGTGTAAAGTTAAAAGGCGAATTAACTGTAAATCACTCGGGTCTAATGGTTTTACTAGTGACTTTTTCAAAACATGTTTTTGGAGAAATATTGCATTTTCAGAGTTTCAAATTCTGGGTATAATGGTAACCTATTGTTTACACGAAGATATTGTATTAGTACCTGTATTTCAACGGGATATAAAGTTCGACATTTTATTAGAAATTGGAGACTGATTACTTTATCAGAAATTGTGTTTAAACTGGCTTCAGCTTGTATAGCCAACAGACAATAAACAGTAATCAATAAAAACATCAAGGGCAATACAATCCGACAGAAAGATCAGAAACACATAAGCTCATAAGCTCTCACAGCTTGCAGACGATACCTTGGTAATTTCAGGTGCATTTAGAAACGCATTCAACAAAGCGTTGGATGTTTAAGATTGCTTTGGTAAAATATCGGGACTGAGAGTAAATAATCTAGATATTGCCAGCAAGAAATAAGGTGCAGACATTCACCTCCGTAGATGAAAGGTAATTGGGGGAAACAAAATTTAATTAGCTCAGTGTTTATTTCCAAGTTAATCAAGATGAGGTTGTAACTTTGAATTATACAACAGTTCTTAAAGATGTAAATATAAGTTTTAACCGATCTCACCAACAAGAGGGTGAATTATTCATTTTTCTCTTATCCTGTTCACCCATTGTGTATCGTATATATACAAAATGTTATGTTAACGTCACAGGCTAAATTTAGGGTTTACGTGACGTTGATGAATTGTTGAGTGACGTCATTGTATTGTTGAAGTGACGTCATGTCATTGTTATGAAAAAAGGAATCCCCCGTCTCAACCTTAGGGTGAAACAAGGAAATCTCACACCGGTAAAAGTGCGGATACACCTGTCCAGTGCGATGGCCGATATGGGCCGGCAGAAATGTATCATGACTTTATATAAATCTGCCCAGCAGGTTCTCAGAGAAAAATATGTCCGGCAGAAATGTATTTTGACTTGATATAAATCTGCCCGGCAGTTTTCTCAGAGAAAAATATGTCCGGCAGAAACGTATCATGACTTGATATAAATTTGTCCGGCAGTTTTCTCAGAGAAAAATATGTCCGGCTGAAATGTATCATGACTTTATATAAATCTGCCCGGTAGTTTTCTCAGAGAAAAAATATGTCCGGCTGAAATGTATGAAAGGTAGCCCTTGGAAATGCTCCCTCTGGAAATGGGTATAAGAATAAACATGACAACTACAGTTTTCAGAGCTCAGTACGGGTTACAGTATAGATAATAAAGTGTAAATACATATTGTATTAGGGGTAACATTGTAATAATGTTAATATTTCTCACAAGATTTACTGGCCGGTTAATTCCGGATGTCGAAGCAATGGGAGGAAAGAATTAATTTTAAAACAATAGTACCGCAAATCATTAAAAGTAAATTCGCCATCACCCACTAGCGAGAATCTAATCTCATTCTCTCTGTCTTCATAATCAGTTTTCAGAAAAAATGCCTTTCAAAGAGAAATTATCAATATTACTGGGAAAACTTAGGATGTGCTTATTTCTATACATTATGTACGATTATCAGATTATTTTCTTCATTTTAATAGGATGATTACTGGATACTGACTGCCTCTTTATCCACATCTTATAATGGTACCTATAAATAATATGCTTTGTCACTTCCTGATATCTGTCTGTAACTAGCCAAATTATTGTATCTAAGCTCTAGATTTTGCTAATGTTTGTCTAAATTGATTTCGAAGGCTCTTATAGTTGTTGAATTTATGACATATTCGGGCAGACCATTCCAAATATCAATAGTTCTGAAACTGAACGAGTTTTTTCTGATATCTAGTCTTTATAATTAATGTAAAAGACACATAAAGTACATCAAACAAAAATGAATGTTAATGGCTTGCACATATTGCAGATGATAATACTGCTTAAATGATACATGCCAATTAGTTGAAACATATGTGTAGTTATGTTGCTGGGCTTTGTTTAACACGAGAGTTATAATGGTGTCCGCTGCCATTTCCTAAGCCCACATAAGGGTAAAAGAAATTAATTTCGGGATAAGGTTTCGTGTTCTGTTTAGTTTCCTGAGATAACACTCCTGTGCTAACCCCTTTTATCTGGTAGATATATTGAAAGTACCTTTCTGTCGGACATCTTTTTCACCAAAAAATTGCCGAGCAGATTTATATTAAGTCAAGATTCATTACTGCCGGACATATTTTTCTCTAAGAAAACTGCCGGGCAGATTTATATTAAGTCATGATACATTTCTGCCGGACATATTTTTCTCTGAGAAAACTGCCGGGCAGATTCATATAAAGTGATGATACGTTTCTGCCGGACATATTTTTCTCTGAGAAAACTGCCGGGCCGATTTATAAAAAGTCATGATACGTTTCTGCCGGACATATTTTTCCCTAAGAAAACTGCCGGGCAGATTTATATTAAGTCATGATACATTTCTGCCGGACATATTTTTCTCTTAGAAAACTGCCGGGCAGATTTATAAAAAGTGATGATACGTTTCTGCCGGACATATTTTTCTCTGCGAAAATTGCCGGGCAGATTTATATCAAGTCATGAGACGTTTCTGCCGGCACATATCGGCCATCGTAGTCCAGGGTAAGAGAAACTACAGTCCAAAGCTATGTCAATTGGGGTCTTTAAAATGATACATTTTTTCTAACCTTTAGTCAACATGGAAACGAAGATTGCTCAAGAACGATGATAAATATTGGACCATTTTGTTTTAGAAGAACATTTTTTTACAGGTATGGATAGAAGAACACAAATGCAAGTAAACATATAGAGCAGTTTCTTACACTTTACATTTTTATTAAAAAACATATCAGACCCAAATAATTATTTTTAGCCTTTGCAGACGTAAAACTTAAATTCAATGTTATGTTACTTTAACTGCTGAAAACACTGTCGAACAACCGTTTAAAACAAACCGTGTCTACTAAACAATTGAAAAAATAAAGATTGTGCTCCAAATGCTAACGTTCATAGTATGTAAAACACAGAAATTGAAACTACAGAACACATTCATCTTGTTCCAATACTCTGTTGAAACAAGCCCATAGTGTTTGGTCACATCAGGTGCTAGACAAGTCATTATAAATTAATATCTTATCCAACAATTTGCATTAACTTAGGTTAGAATTTTTAATGGTAAAACACACTTTATAATTTAATTATATGTGGTAGTATGCAAAAACGCTGATAATGTATGTCTACATAATTATATTTAAAAGAAATTTCCATAGGATAATACGTTGATATATAAATGTGCATGCATGCATATTTTTTTGGTTTACCGTTAGCGTTTCAAGGTTTTTGCAGAGATGATACAATGATATATTTTGTTCATACCTTAAACAATTCACTATTATGATATTGAGGCCTTTAATATCAAAACAAAGGGTGTGGATATTTTACATAAAATTTTAGTTTCGTTTAGACTGGTTTGCACAGAGGTTGTTTTCGCTGTTTTTTTGTTTTTTGTTTGTTTTTTGTTTTAACTCCTCGAATATGTGAGAATTTTGATGTGTCTGTCTGTCTGTTTATACTTATTTATATATTGGTGTGTGTGTGTAGATGTCGATGAACATGTGTATTGTGTAAAAGTATATACTTGTTTTCTGTATATTTACCCATTTATCCTTGTTTATAAAAGCATGTTGTATATGGAGTTTGTTTGGAAGTGTGATCTTGTGAAAAGAAGAAAGTATGTTTGTGTTGTTTCCTGTACTCTGTTTGCAAATATCTTATAGCCTATCATCCTCCCTATTGTTTACTTATTTATATAAATACTTATATATCTGTACGTGCAAGCTGTATATAAATATAAATATCTTAAAAAAACACAGTTTGGGGTTATACAATATTTGGAATGTTAAATAAAATATATACATATAGATATTTCAAGACTTACCTCTGTTGTTGAACAACCCTTGTCTCTAACTCGGCAACGTGTGTCTTAATTCCACTGAAAAAAACGAAACATTATATGGATGTGTAGTCATAAAGGGATACATGGACTATTTTTTGTAATAGTATCTTCATCACAAGAACGTAATGTTCAGAAGTTACATGTAAGAACACGGAATGTACTTATGGATCAATGTTAGTGGGTTCAGCACACAACTCAACAAGAGGCTCAGAGGGTCTGTATCGCTCACCTGGATATCTAAGCAATTATGGCAAAATATTCTCCAAAGAGATCCAAGGGAATATGAAGCATATCTGTATTAGATTTTTCATGCCCAGCAATTTTATGTATGGTTATGGGGTGGGGATCTCAACTGTTTCCAAGCTGTGACTCAGAAACTAGGTCCCTAGGGTTGTGACCAGACCCCAGGATCAATTATAATATCAAGACTGCATTCGTCTCTTTTTGCCCATCATTTTTATTTATAGTTTGGGGGTGTGGTTCTCAATCGTTTCTAAGTTATGACCCAGGGGTTTAGTCTGCAAGGGTGGGGCAGACCCTAAGGTCAATTCTAATAGCATGACTTCATTCGTCTCTTTATGCCCAACAATTGTATATATAGTTTTGGTGTGGGGATCTAAACCATTTCGAAGTTATGACCCAGGATTTGTCTCCAAGGGTGGGGCAGACCCCAAGGCCATCCCGGAAGCATATATGCATTCATCTCTTTATACTCAGCAATTGTATTTAATATGGTTATAGGGTGGGGATCTCAACTGTTTCCAAGCTGTGACTAAGAAACTGTCCGTCGGGGATCAGTCAGACCCAAGGGTCTATTCTAATATCATGACTGCATTTGTCTCTTTATGCCCAGCATTTGTATACATAATTTTGGGGTTGGGATCTCAACCGTTTTAAAGTTATGACCCAGGGACTTTGTCTCTAAGGGTGGGGCTAGACCATAGGGCCATCCTGGAAGCAAATGTGTATTCTTCTCTTTATACTCAGCAATTGTATATATAGTTATATACTGTGGGGACTTCAACAAAGTAATACACTTTTTTGACCCTACTCCTTACCCCGGGGGGTCATCCCCACCATTTGTACAATTTTGAATCCCTGCCTCCCATAAATGCTTTTGATTAAGTATGATTGATATTCAGGGCATAGTTCTACAGAAGAAGTTGTTTGTAGCAATATAGCAAAATTGCCGCCTGTTGGCCCCGCCCCTCAGCCCCCTGGGAGGTCAGCCCCATCATTTGTACAATTTTGGATCACTGCCTCCCATGAATGCTTTTGATCAATTATGATTGATATCAAGTGCATAGTTCTACAGAAGAAGTTGTTTGTAGCAATATAGCCAAATTGCCCGCTTTTGTTCCCGCCTCTCAGCACCCTGGAGGATCAGCCCCGCACTTTTGTACTATTTTGAATAACCACCACCTAGGGCTGCTTCCAATTAAATGTTGTTGGTATCCATCACTTAATTCCAGAGAAGAAGTCGCATAAAGCAATTTAGCCAAATTGCCCCTTTTGGCCCAGCCACTCCGCCCCCTGTGGGGTAAGCCCCACCAGTGTACATTTTTGAATCCCTGCCTCCCATGAATGCTTTTGATCAAATATGATTGATATTCAGTGCATGGTTCTACAGAAGTCGTTTGTAGCAATATAGCCAAATTGCCCGCTTTCGTCCCCGCCCCTCAGCATCCTGGAGGATCGGCCCACGCTTTTGTACTATTTTGAATAACCACCACCTAGGGCTGCTTCCAATCAAATGTGGTTGGTATCCATCACTTAATTCCAGAGAAGAAGTCGCTTAAAGCAATATAGCCAAAATTGCCCCTTTTGGCCCCGCACCTCAGCCCCCTGAAGGGTTAGTCCCACGATTTGTACAATTTTAAATCCCAACCACCTAGGGATGCACCAAGTCAAATATGGTTGATATTCATCATTTAGTTCCAGAGAAGAAGTCGCTTAAAGCAATATAGCCAAATAACACTTTTTGGCCCCGTTCCTCAGCCCCCTGGGGGGTCATCCAAACTATTTGTACAATTTACAATCCACCCCACCTTAGGATGCTTCCATTTAAATTTAATTAAATTCCAATCAGTGGTTAAGAAGAAGAAGTCGTTTAAAGAAATTGTTGACGAACAGACGACGGACGGACGACGGACGCCACGGTATGGCATAAGCTCACCTTGGTCCTTCGGACCAGGTGAGCTTATTAACAAAAACAAATGATGTTATCTAATGAAAATTTGATTTTAATTTTTTGTACAATAATTTACAAAACGCAAACCAGGTGAATATTATAAAGATTTTAAACCAGTACATGTCCATTTTGTATAAACACATTGCATAAAGATAAATATTCATAAAAAATGGTAACTTACGGTCGCACTGATTTTCTTTGAGTCCTTAATTCTTTAACCAAAGCACCATATTGCTGATGTAAGGTAGTACACCATTCAACAATTTTGGTGGCCAAACTGTAAAAAAATAAATAAAAAAATACCCTAAGTAGCTTGAGGCCGTCGAAAGGCTTATATTGTAATTGAAATTCTTTCACATTTCACGCTGTTGTATTATAAGTTTGATAAACTCGTTCAGATCATTTAAAGTATATCTTCTTTCGTCTATTCGAAGTATTTCGATTGTATTATTCAATACATTTAAATCAGCGTATGTAAAAGTTAAATAGTAGCGATTGACAGCGAATAAGGCGAATCAGAGAGCCGTTATGTCCAACTTTCCGTTAGAGATATCCGCCGACATCTGTGTTTTCATCTTTATAATATCGATGCTTTATTCCATCAGGATGCATGCAAATAAGTTTTAACCATTAATTGAAAATATAGAATGTCTTATGCATCGCAACATCCAGTGATTTAACTGAAAAGTTTACTTTACAGTAGGCATATAATAGCATTTCCCTTTTTTTTATAAAATGAGTATTTGAAATTTGACAGGATTAAGAGCGATACTAAAATAACATATTATTTTATCAAGACGCGTTGATTTCTTTAGAATTAATTTAGGATCATGACGTTTACAATGTCGAAGGGCAATCTCAACTTACCCGAAATAAGCTCAAAACGCATGTTTTTCTATCGTGTGACTGTACTCTTTTGCTCATACGGTATATCCATATAAATATATATGAGGCATCGAAGTAATTCCAACAGTGTGGACAAGTTAAGGTTGTCAATCTATATATATATATATATATATAGGGGGCAAAGAAGTAATTCCAACAGTGTGGACAAGTTAAGGTTGTCAATCTATATATAAATTTATATGGGGCAAAGAAGTAATTCGAACAGTGTAGACAAGTTAAGGTTGTCAATCTATATATAAATATATAAGGGGCAAAGAAGTAATTCCAACAGTGTGGACAAGTTAAGGTTGTCAAATTTTCGGAGCGATCCGCTCCTTTTTCAAGACACAGTGAAACAGAACAGTTACATGTTCATATACATCATACTACAAGACGATATAACTGATATACTATAATTGAAAATATAGCTATGATATAAAACCAATAGTCCCCTCGGCTAAAGACACTAAGACGACTCGCACAATGAAACACAACGACGACCCGTCAAATGATAACCAAAATCGGAGAAGAATCCCTCTAGAAAACTCTAGCTACTCTAACTACTAAATATATGTAGAGGACCTATTCTTGCGCAAGATGCGCTATCACATAAAGTGAGTCAACGAGAGATAAGTACCAGAAAGAAGGGACGAGATATCAAAAACGTCGAACATGTAAATTTGGGAATCTGGCCCAGTAAATGTAAATATATACATATATTTCCCTAATGAGATCAAATCCAAAAAAGGAAACCAGGATGTGGAAATACACGACAATAGAAACGGAAACTTTAAACAATAAAAATGCATTACCGTCAACCCCGTTTGTCGTTAACTAGACAATTTCTGATATGACATATGTATTGAAATGCCATATAGATTAAATGAGAAATGTCACGTACTTATGCCTTGTCTGTTTTGCTGCTCTGTTCCATTCTGTCTCTGAGTCTCCCTTGACATTAGCGTTTTTGAAATACATGTCGACGTATGAATAGTCGAACTCATTGTACCACGTTTCCTCCTCAGTGAAACTTTCGTGAAGTACTTGTTCGCCTCTACAATAGTAATCGCATTGACAACATAAGTATATAAACACATAATGCATTGGAATTTAGAGAAAATAGTTCATTTATTTGTATGTTATAATAAAGTATTCCCAGAGCATATTACCATATTCAATGACATCTGTAACAATTACATTCATATGTCATACAAACACATTAACGTGCGATTTCTCTTTGCATCCACCCTTATAGTTCTCTAGTTAATTATGCCCAGCTTGATATCAATTGTATATATCCTTATTTACTTTTTAATGTGTTATTTCTGAAAGGCCATTTTGTTTTTCACTATGACAAATGAGATGCATGTTATCATAACATCTTCGTATCAGACGTTTTTTTATCAGTTATAAAGCACATACTTGTTACCATACACATGCGCACATTGACAGTTGTATTGAACATGACGCTTAGGTAAGATAAACCTAACAACCAACACGTTGCAACAAACTGATAAAAACGAAGTAAGCGTAAACTCGCACTGACATTCTTCATAAGCTTTGACACTTTATGCCTGACTGGGGACCCATACATTCTCATCAGGTACATGCATGTATATAGTTGATTTGATATGGTTTAACCTCCTATCAAAAGCGAGAAGGAATTTAAGGAAGTGCCATCAGGTCGGCAATTCATGCATGCACGCGTGTGCTGGAGACAAGGTACGTTGGTGTAATTGCATGCTGCGATAGCGCGGATTTGATGTAGACTTTACAGCATTTCTAATAGAAATACAATGCCGAAGGCGCCCAGCATAGTATTCTGCCAAATCGCATTATACTGAACAACGGGCGAACACGTTATTGGCATTTCCCTAATTGCCGAACTTCAAGAAGTAGATTACAACTACCATTTTGTAAAGGACGTTGGTATGTCCCGGCAAGAGGACTGACCCTATTTCCTTCTTTACCTGGGCGAACGTTCAACATTAAAGCCAAAAGTGAAATATCACCAAACGAAGCACTAGGAAACAAAAGGTAGTTAAAAAAACAACAAAAACATATAGATTAAGATCCTCATTGTTTGAGTGCAGCAGATTTATTTTGTTCGCGATTGTTCACCAAAGAAGAGGGCACAAACGCAAATCCCAAATTATGCAGAGGGCGTTACATCTCATTGTCATCCTTCTATAGTGTAAAAAATAAATCAAATGGGTTCATGAGATATCGTTTATACAAGCCGTACTACATACGAATAAAACATTATTTTAGACTGTGACCCTTGACACTTCATCCTTGACCGATTACCACCATCCGGTGCAGAACTTCAGATTATTATATTATGATGTAAATATGAAGCAAATGTGTTCAGGGGTACTTGAGATATATTGTACACGATACATGTTTCTACGGACAGGATTGACGCACTGCATCACCGACGGACATAAACATGGACGAGTTGACAAATCTATTACTATATACCCCCATAAAAAGTGTGAGGGAAGGGAGTTATAAAACTAGTAAGAACTCTTCCACGTTGAAACATTCAAATCAGAAACTTTACCAGTCTCTTCCTCACACCGTTTTACAGGGACCGTTCATTGCTTAAAAATACATTCAAAGTATGTTTCAAATGGTATCCGATTAATGTTATATAGGTTAATAAAATAATTTTATAAAATATTTTATCAATACATCAATAGACAAATTATTAACAATTTAATACATTAATTACCAGGATAACACGAACGTTCTTCATGGTAGATATATAAAATATCAATTTCTTGCTCAACACATATCTATGGCTATTTCAGCTTAATAGTATGATACTATCACATAAATGAAAGTATGGTTCATACAAATTTATAAAACATAACGTCAAGTCATGACTTAGTGGGTTGTAATCGATACTTTCGTACGAAAACTTATTAGAGATCCATGCCTTACCTTTCGTTAAATCCTCTTGCATGTTTCTTTGCATACTAAATAATCTGTTTTTATAGCAACAACATACAATTCCAATCTTCAATGGGGGTACAGGTTATGTTTTATTGTACTAGAACTATCATTTCATGTATCACGCTTCAAGCTCGGTTTGATTATAAACATATCAGTGTTTTATATGAATATGTACTATGCGTCGAATATTTCTACTTTATTCACTGAAAGAAAGAAATCATAATCTCTTTCATTATCTAAACTCTCTCTCTATATATGATGTCAATTTAATGTTAGGTCCACATTGATGATCAGCGACGATCAGAATTATATCATTTACCTGTACCGAAACTAACAACATTTAGGTAAGGTTCATTGCTTTTTTTTTTTATTGTTGATTGGTTTGTATTTTACCTTCCTTTGCAGTATGATAATGGAATAAAAGTTTTCTCGTTCGTACATGATATCGAGGATTTATCTTGATTTTTCCTTCCTATCAGATTTTTGATAGATATCTAAATTTTTGATTTTTGCAAGCCTCTTGACTGTTTTTTCGTCTAAAGTTTTAACCATTTCCCGAACAAGAACAATCTATCGTTGTTCTTGTTCGAGAAATGGTGATATTAAATATTTAACCTTTTTTTCATCGAAAATAATGTTTAAACGGACCATGAAAGGCGACAACTATACTAATGGCAGTGATTTGCATTATCAGGTTTAGAGCAATGTTTTAGCTAAAAAGGTCTGGATCCAAATCGCCTTCTTTACGATAGGTAGTAAAGAGAACATGTAAACAGCGTAGCGTGAAGTCTTATTAACCTGTGTGATAAAAAATCTGATTGTTCTGGTTTAATATCACTTTATATCATGATATTCATATGATCAGAGTATATACAACACATACTTAATACTGAGTTAGTTTATGATACAAACAGTAGTTACAGACTTTTTTGCGAGCGCCTGTATTAAGCAAAGAGTGTAAATAACCGATGTCTCCCTTCTAAATCACTGCAAACAACTCACTAAGCCACAATGTGCCTAGTCAATAGAGACAGCTGTTAGAAACCATTAACACATATTTCGCAAAATAGCTCTCTTATACTGCTGGCAATCAGAAGGAAGGCAGTTTGTTTAACAATTCCGCTCTCAGTGGGTGTTAAAATACGGTCATAAAAATGATACAGCTTAAGGCCTCTTGTTTCTGCTCATCCGATCCCCCTCCTCCCTTACCCATATGGATTTCCCTGACTTTCCAGTTGTCCTCCCTTTCAAGCACTTTCGAGTTATTCTACTGTGATATGGTTGTGTGTGTTGTGTAATGGCTGATTTATTGTATTGTTTCCCCGATATCTTCCTTGTATTTCTATTGTATACTTGCTGTTTCCCGATGTAACAAAGGTTGCAGCAGTGACATATGACAATTCGTCAGGATTTGCACAGCAGCTAGTCCGAATTATTCTGACGTTTTATCGACTTTTTTCATATCGGTCTGTCGTCGATTAACGTCAGAAATCCGGCCCTCTTTAATATGCGGTACATATACGACCCGCGCCCGGAGCGCACTTCAAACTGATATTTTAGAAACAGATTGTCACTTTCACACACATGTCGCACATGGATCGAAAGATCTATTCTTTATGCACTAGATGGTATCAATTACATGGTTCAAAGATCATTACGAAAAGTATTTTACAACGTTTTCTATACCAACCCATGTTTTTAATGGGAATTAGGCCATGAGCAATGTCACATGACTTGACGAGATCTCACGTTACCGAAGGTATTTCCCAACGTTATGACGTAGGCCGGCGAGATTTTAGTCACGTAGCATTAGAAGGCGGGGCTATCTAAACTAGAGTAAAACAGAGTAAGTTTGAAAAAACATGTTTTTAGTGATTGTATTGGTTGTTTGAGGCATGTTATGTAGGTTCATCTTGTGCTATCATCTTGATATTTCGATCCATGTGTGACATGTGTGTGAAAGTGACGATTTGTTTCTAAAATATCAGTTTGAAGTGCGCTCCGGGCGCGGGTCGCATATTTCCCGCATATTATAGAGGGTCGAAGTTCTGACGTAAATCGACGACACACGGATATAAAAAAAGTCGATAAAACGTCAGAATAGTTCGGACAACACAGCAGCTAGTGTACCTGACAATTGTAACTTACCTGCAAATGTTCGACAAGATGTTGTTGAGTTTCGATACAATTGCCGTCAGTCCAGTATATCTGCTGCATAGTTTGATATAGTTCCTAAAAAGAAAAATATTTAAATTCGGTACTAAACTTACAATAAATAAAGGTATCACGAAATGAAATTACATCGGTATAAATACATGCCAGTAAACCGAATATTTCTTGTTGAGTACTAAATGCAATGTACATCATTCTGCCAAACTGGTGAATATATGATATTTAAGGATTGGTTGTCATATTTTTGACATGCATTTGTGTGTAACATACATTGGCTTAACTGCATATTGAATGGTGCGAGTATGTTACACACCAATGCATGTCAAAAATATGACGACCAATTCTTATATTTACATTTTATGTTGATAAACTTACAGTTCATGCAGTAATAAAGACATAATATTAGTTTGAACACGTTTCAACGTCAGGGTAAATCCATACAGAGAACAACCACCAGATAACATTGGAGCAGTGTAATTTCCAACATTACAGTTATGTCATCATAAGCGTAGCGACGTCACAATGGCCCAATGTAAGTTATACGAAAATAACATTCATTGGGCCCAGTAAAAACATCTAGACTCTGTGCAGTGGAAATGTAAATATATAAATATATTCGACGACGAAAATCCATTGAATGTTCTTTTTAAAACGGTTCTTGAAGTACCTACAACGACGAAAATGTTACTTCTGATGCTGTTGCGAAAAAAATCGGAGAGATTAATAGTTAATTTGTTGGTGCCGTATTCTAATATGTCACGCTAGACAACCGGGTTCAGTGCCATCTTGAAAGGACTGCTCAATACAAATTCACCTTGTTTTGCTTTAACGGATAAGATTTCGTGCAACATATGTTATCAATTTTATTGTTTAACACATATCGAAGTGTTTATACCTAAATAGTTAAGAATTAAAGTAATATCATGACACTGCGACGGATGTCACTTTCGATATATGTCGCTATTTGAAAGATATCTGCTTTGTCATATTGATATAATTCAGTAAGATATGAGATTTAAGCCTCCTTGAGGTTCTTGTTCAGCGACTATTTTAAATGTTTGACCGGTCATGAATGGTTTTAGAAAAGACTTCTATTTCATTTGCCGCTAAGACGTATATATGCCGAGATCGTGTCTCTGGTCCCGTCGACCGGATGACTAACATAAAAGCTAACCACACTACTGCATCGGGTCTGTCAAAATGTATATTTTGTGAACGGTCAATCATTGACATATTGACTGGTTTACTTAAGTATTGATTTAATCACGAGATACTAGATACATCAGTCTACACACTGTCGACTCCATGCCCCCGGAAACGCGTGAGTGTATCATGTTTGGAGCAATAAAGATTTGAATGAAAAGAATTGGGATTTTTAGTAGATAACAGCAGGGAGGCTTAATTGCTCTGTATGTTACACATTTCTATGTAAATCACATGCATGTTTATTTTTTTCATGTTTATATAGCTATCCGTTCGGAAAAATAAAAACAAAATAAAAACAAAAAAACTTTGACAAATATATCTAAGCATGACGTTAAATCGTCGCTTTGTGAATGTGCACTGCGAGCTTACATGTTGCTATTTATGTATTGGTATTTTTTCTGTTAATGATATTAGCGTTACTAGTGCTTGTACTGCATTCCTTAGTAATTATAACAACATTATGTAATAAGAAAAATATCAATTTGTACTTATTGTTAAGACCTATATTTTGCGTTTCTCTTGAGCTTATTCCAGTATTGGGGTGGTATTCCCGATGTGAAATCAGACCAAGAGTGTGTCACAAACAAGCACCACTGCATCATAAAACCAATAAAAGTAGTTTACGTATGATACCTACTGACTATGTTTTCTATGAAGCTAACAATCACGACTCTATAGTGTATTGTTATATTTTATGTATGATGCGTTGAAAACACATAGTAATATCCAAACATATTTTATTTTTGACAATTACATAGATATGAAGGTTATGTATTCCAATCAAAATGTTGCAACATTTTTTATGATAAGTAAATTATAAAAAACCAAAACATTTTAGATGTATAGTATCCAATACATCCCATTGCTTTACCTTCGGACATCATAAAGGTATAATAGGCTGATCGTGTTTAATAGTAGATAAGGTCAAGTTTAAAGCAGAGAAAAAAAGGTAATCTAAGACACACCTCTCTCTTTTAAGCGTTGTTTAAACATAACATCTGTTTAATTAAATAAACATGTATTTGAAACTTTCTAGGACCCTCTAAAAAATAGTAATTACAAACTTCAATCGTCATAATCTTGAGAAATTATAGTAAAAAAACACCAGGCAAAATATAAGATGGCTGACTTCCGGCCCACGTTTCTTTGGAATGGGTCTTAAACATTGCAAGTACAACTACTGATTAAGGGACATCTACACGTGGAAATTAAGAAAGATCCGTTCAGCTCTTCTCGACAATAGCGATGAATATTTTCAAGGACGATCGATCCACCATCTGATGAGGGTTAGATAAAATGGACAAACCGTTGTATAAACATAGGGCACATGCATTCGAGAAATGTCGGACGCCTCAAACACTTGGTCATCGCGGCCCCTTCTTGTCAGACACTCAACCATGAAACATTATACGGAATGTATAATATATACGGTAATTTTCAATCTACGTTTTATTTGTATAAATTTGTAAAGGAATTTATATATATATATATGAAAGGTATAAAATGTATTAAGATGCCTCAGGTAGCGCAGCATTTTAATTTCATTTCCACGTGTAATGTCTACGATATTCTTCTTAACTTAATCTATTAAGTACCTAAGATGACAGGTAAAATGTGTGCGGCTTAAAAAAAAATGAGGACATATCGTTTGATGAATTCAAGGAATGTTCATGACAGTTTGTTAGAGAAGGAAAACTAGCAGTCTTTCTACTCCATTATACATGTAGTAAACTATGACCTCGAATACACCAAAGTGAATCTTTAGAGATACATTACAAAACACATCAAGGCACTCGTAAAAAAAACCATCAATAAATCCAATAGCTTCAAAGTTACGTACACTTTTCTCGTAGCATCCATTTCCATTAAATTCGTCAATATTCTGTCATGAAGCTTCTTAATAGTGCAACTGACCTCGGTTTTTATCCTAAAAAATACATATTTGATATAGTTTCCATATCTAAATATTTTATACAAAAGTTTAATGTAGACATGAAATATACATTTGTACGTAAAAAGTTGTTCCCAGTCCATTAGTACATCACTTATTGAATGGTTTGATTTAAATAGATGATAAAAAACAAGCTTTGAATAAAATGAAGATAATTAATACCACCGGTAGGTATTTTTGATACTTTTTAGTTCTTAATGTAACAGTAATTCCATGCAGTTTTACTAGCTTTTGAAAACATATTAAACATTTCATCAAATCAGGAGCACATACTGTAAAAGATCTCTTAAAGCACAGACGTCAGTTTATTCTAGGTTGTTTTGTTTTCATTTGGAGTGCATTTTTTTTAAAAATATTTTAAATAGCTTACTGTCTGATCAGATCTGAATTCTTTTCAGATATCTTTTTCCATTTGTCTGGTATGGTACTCTGACCAGTGGCTTTCAATCGTTGGAGATATTCACCAGCTCCATAATGAAGTTCAATGTCTGAATACACCTCCATGCATGGGTATGCAGATCTGCAATTAGGATGAAATATCAACGAAAAACCAACCAAAGCCACACTACTAGTCATATGCCACCTGGCTTACATCTCCCTATGTGCGTATGCCTGCGTGTGTGCTGGAGATGTATTGTGTTCTGTTTGTAGTGGGACCGTGCTTCTAACGGTATCATTGAGATTGAATGCTACAGCACAGATACCGCAACACCAACTCCAGACCATTTTATACTACACCTGGGTTGTTGGAGTTGTGAGGGCAGGAGAAAAACACTTTCTCTAATATTCCATGCGTGCGACGACTTCGCGGATCGAACCCCGGCCGCCTGCTTGGAAGGCCGGAGTGTTAACCACTCGACCAATCCTTTAACAACATACATCTAACACTATTTATCAAGTTCAAGGGCGCAAAAATACACGCCCTTCATACATGTACTTGATGCAGCTTTTATTTGTTTATAATATTTTTTTCCTCTGTACGTGACTATTTTTCAACTGGGAAACTGTTCGGGTTTTCCGTCAAAGTTCTTGAGTAATCGGGCACCAGGAATCATATATATTCCTGTATATAACGGAGCACCAGTTCAAACTTCAGTACTTGACACTTTCAGTTTCCTTGGTTCATAAGCGAAATAAGCTTGGTGAAAGTAGCTAAAATCGAAAATGAAGGTGAATTTCGTACGGAATCTAACCTCGAGACAAACATTGGCATCATACATTTCAAAAAGGGTAAATACCCTGTATAAGGTAAGACTGCATTCCGTATTTAATTACGCTACACTCCCATTTCCGAAAGCATTACAATAATGAGTTTGGTGAACACTTTTGGTACGCAACACTCTGTCTTATCAGGATAGATATTCAGGCTAATGTAAGTGAAAATAGATGAAATGGGAAAGATGCTATGTTCCAAAAAAGACGTTGGTACAAAATACTACTACTAATAAAACATAACTCTGTATTAAGAGAAAGCAAGATAACCTTCTAAAATGTATAAGTGCTTAAGTTTGAAGAACGTAAAAATTAAAAAAAAAATAAACAAATAAACAAAGAACCTCTACTATGTATATAAAGGGCCGATATATCGCTTTAAGGTACGTGACACTCTGCGTTCACAAGGTACATACGTTCTGCAGGTTTGCTGAACTTATACTCCGGACAAACTTTAGCTTTAACAACGACCAAAAGGAGGGGATAATTCTGCATTAAGTGGGGCATGATATCCGACTACAGTATACAGCCAATAAAATTAATTATGTTGGGATCGCAGAGAGTCATGCTGCTCAAGTGCCACAAACTGAAATGTCAGACCATTAAAACGCTTCAATACATGTACATTAGTACTTACATGAATAGTTACATAACAGTTTATATTGTGTTAACATTTTAAACATAATTTTCATACTTTTTACCATACCTGTTCAAGGTCTCCATCTCACTGTGTAGTTGCATTGCCACTGCATTCAACAGTTTCCATCTTTTTATCATGTCTTTGGTGTGTCTATAATATTAAACAATGAGCACATGGGCCTTAAAGGTTACTCGAGTTAAAATACATTTGTTTTTTTATTGTGCTGTGACAAAGAACAAGAGGCCCATAGGACTTGTATCGCTCACTTAGATATCTAAGTTATCTTGGCAAAATATTCTCCAAATAAGATCCCAGGGAATAGGGCCAGACCCAAAGGGCAATCTTTCTAGACTATCTGTATTAGATTCCTCATGTCCAGCAATTGTATATATGGTTATAGGGTGGCGATCGCAACTGTTTCCAAGTTGTGACTCAGAAACTCGACTCGTCTCTTTCTGCCTGGCAATCGTAATTTAGTTTTGGGGGTAGAGATCTCAACCATTTTCAAATTGTATACTATTCTGGCCCCAACCCTTAGCCCTGGGGTTCAGCCTGTCCATTTATACAATCGTTGATCCCAACCACCAAGGAATGCTTTTAACAACAAAAAATTGATATCTTTCGCTTAGTTCCAGAGAGGAAGTCGCTTTAAGTAAAATAGCCAAATTACCCTTTTTCGGCCCTGCCCCACAGTCCCCTGAGTGTCAGCCCACCCCTTTCTACAATATTAAATCCCCTCCACCTAGGGATGCTTCCAAACGTATCAATTCAAATTCCAATTAGTGGTTAAGAAGGAGAAGTCGTTGACGTACATGTACGGACGCCACGGTTTGGCAAAAGCTCACCTTGGTCATTTGGACCCGGTGATCAAACAAAAGTATTAATGAAAATTAAAAATAAACGTCTTTCCGACTTTGGATTGGCTTTTTCAAAATTAGTTTTGGGAGTGACAAACATGTTTATGAAGATATCAGTAAAATGATAAAAATGCTACAAAAAAGTAACATGAATCCCCCAAAGGGTAATTATCAAACTGCAATCATATGGTGATAATTACAACTAAGTTGGAATTATTTCAAATTGAATTTCAACAAAATGTACCCAAGAATGTAAATCCGTATATAAAAAAGGGGAACGGGAACCGGGGGTAATGAAATTTAAACTTTCGTTAAAGCACTTTGGGCCCTTTCCATCCACGAAGAGAACTTTGTTCTAACATATCTAGGTCTGAGGAAGAATATTGATGACATTTTCGACAATCTAACCCCTTTTGGCTCCACCACTCAGGCCCCTTGAAGGTTTCTTTTGTAAAAAAAGGTTTCATAAAAATCTGACAAATAGTTTCTCGGAGAAAAAATCAAAAATATGATTACTAAGTGTATTAAATATTGCACTAAGTGAACCCATACGAGCCCGATTAGGGGCAGTTTAGAAATGCTGATAAAAATCATCTTGTAAGTTTTACATAGAAGTCTTTCAAAGGTTTTGCACTCAGCAACATCTGTTGGTCCCGTCCCTCAGTCTCCGTGGGTATGAGATCTATCTCGAGTAAACATTCTGAACCCCACGAAAGGTTGAAAGCTACCACCAATATTACAGGTTTTGAACTGAGTGACCCCTGATGGGGATTTTTAAAAATACACAACAATCACTATCGGTTCTTCAATTCACCATTTCCTACTCTGTTCAAGTCTTATGCAGTATCCCTTAGTCGATATACATCGCCACCGGTATTAATAAACATCATAAGGACATTTTAACTTAAGGTCTGTCACGTGACCGGTTATCTCTGCAGCAAAAAGGTCGATCTCAAATTTGCCCTAGTGTACCCTGTAGACAATCAACTTAATGTGAAATCTGTATCAATGAAAACAACTTCTGAATACATGAACACTTCAAGGTGGTAAAATGCCAAATTAGGTATAATTATTACAAAATATCAACAAAGGAATGGAAAGGAGACCATTCTTACATTATAAGGGGGTAATAGGGTTACCAATAGGACTTTTTTCATAATTTGATATATTGTGTAACACTAAAGCTGCAAAAAAAAAAGATAACCGAAGAACTTGTTGTCTGACATTTTTTGTCATAAAAACAGTAACTATGAATAAAAAAGTAACACCCTCACGTTGACTTCGACACCCATTTCTTTAGATTTCATTTAGATACATGCACATACAATTCGGTAAGATTATTGAGTTGCATTGATCGCTGGCATAATTGTATATAACAAAGTCAGTGTGACTTACTATGTGCTAAGTAATGTATTTTTGTACAGTCGTGTTATAAATTGCATCTTTAGTGTTACACAATACATCAAAGTTATGAAGAAAAAAAAAGAAAAAAATATGGTTTTGTCCAAAAAAGGCCATTCGTGATTGAAGTACCACAATTTACCCCCTCATTTCACGGAATTCGCCAAAAAAACAAAAACTTATTTATGACAGCCAAATTGACACCTCTTCTTTTCACATTGAAACCGTCATAATGCACAAGCTTGAAAAAAACAAGATTTCTGGAACGGTCGTATGCTTATGCAACATTACTCAGCATGCAAATCTAGGTCAAGTAATGCTATGTCCTAAAAGTGCAAACCATGGCCGTGGCAACGAAACCACAAGGTAGACTAATGGCCATAATTAAGGCAACACCTTCATATCAAGAAGGAAATTAATATACTTTTTAGTGAGATATTAATTGCGACAATTAAACTTGTCCATAGTTTAGACAAAGTTATAGATTTTACCGTCAGCAATGGATGTTCCTCAAAGAGATTATTATGTTCGGAAAAAAACCTTAAATATCGAATCAACTGCACTGTGTAAACACCATTTGGGGGAAGTTACTGTCAGGAAAGGGAACGTTAGTAATCAGAAGAAAAAAATCGTCATACTTGACGTTCATTTAAGAAGTAAGCTGTTCCTGTTGGTCATGTAAAGGTCGAGGTTAGCGAGTTATATCTTCGATTTAAAGTTCAGAAGGTCGAATACTATCGACTGAGTCAATCAAATTATCGTTATTTAACGTCCTTTTAGTTTAATATGAGGGGGGGGGGGGGGGGGGGGNTATAGGGTGTATTGTGTATTGGTAAAATAATGCTTAACAAAAGGCAATTGTCTCTCTCTGATCTGCCCCATTTCATAATATATGTTTTTGTGTGAATGATAAATTATTTGGTCATACAACAACTGTGTCAACTAATGACCATTCGATATCTGTGGTCATACAACAACGGCCCCCTCGGATTGGGACTCAGTCCACTGAATACTAATATGCATTCATTAATACTAGTAGCAAAAACGAAGTCATGAAAGTACAGTGTAACTGACCGACGTTCCGTCACCCGGAACCATAAAGTCGTTCTGAGGTAAAAGAAATGCTACATAATCCCTAAAATTGCACTGCATTGTACAATCTACACTTTACTAATGTAGCCATCCAGGAATTACACATATAATGTGTCAAAACGATTGTCCAAATTATGGGCCGCAAAGTCGATGAATACATGTAACTACACAAAGGATAAAACTCGTTTTGATTTCTTCATGTTCCTTACAGAAAGGAAAATAAGCACTGTGTAAAACACTTTTGTTGTTTTAATAAAGAGAGTGGTTCTCTAAACCTTAAATACTTTGATTTAGAACTCAGTTTCAGGATAGAATATAACATTTAAAACAATAGCAACCCTGACCGATTATATAGTGACTTACGTTATCAAGTTATCTCTACAGAAATATTTCACATCTCCGTCAGGGTCGTTTCGCAGTTGTTGCACTGTTTTTGCTAAACTTTCCTCTTCATTACAACATTCGCCAATGAACTGTTCGTAAATCCTGTGAATGAAAACGAACATGTATCATGGCTAGTTTTGTTAACCCTTAAACTCATGCAAAATAAATATCTCCGTTATAACAGCGAACATTTCTAAAACCAGGGACCAAAAAAAAATTGAAATCGCGTATCACCTACAAATACTGTAAATAACGCTTTGACTTATCCTATATGTAATTGATGCATTTATATGTAACACTGGTAAAAGACAGTCCAACACAAGAAGTTCGGATCCCGGCACACAAACTACACCATTTTCTAATGTCCCTAGTATATAAAGGCTTTCAGCCCTCCATTACTCTGGAAGAAAAATAATGTCCCTCCATTATCATGGTTTTATATATAAACTTGCATAAGCATTCTTCTTCTTTTTTAAAGTGGTATTCACATAATTTTGAATATGTTTTCTTTTCGCTTATGATATTCAACTATTTGAAAATTAAAAGAGGCTGTTCATTCTGTTGCTTCGGATTAGGAGATGTTAAACATATATGCTATTCCGCGAGCGAAGTTTATTGAAAGATCAAATGTTCAAATGAAGGAAAAAATCGGTAAATCATTATATGGATAAAACTTGTATCCTTAATACAAAAAAAACATAAAATAATGCAAGTGTCTATATACAATTGTTTACGGTAAATTTCTGGATTGTTTACATAATTACGTAACATCGCAGGAACGTAAATATGCATGTTTTGGATGTGTGACTGCCCAAAGGGATTATTGATTTGTTTGGTGGAAAAATATAGATAAGTTTATTTAACACAAGGTATGCTAAAACCGTCTTGTATTTTATATGCATCTTTCTTTCCATTTTCTCCTTTCCTTTTTGCTTCACGAAAGTACTTATGCGAATGTTAAATGTTTGATGTATAAAGTAGTGTAATTCATAAATTTGTGATGGTGAAACCATGCTTTTAGATTGAATGACATCGTTAGTATTGTGTACTTTTGGCATTTTCTACTATTGCTTCAATCAATTCATTTGTTATATCTCAATATCCGTACAGTTATTTTTAATCTAAGCCCAATGATTTTCGTCACGCTTTAGGCTTCCAAATAGGCCATAATGACACCCCTCAATTTGAAAATACATCCACAGCATTTTAAAGATAGCTCACTCCATCCAGCTGTAAATCTTTGCAGTTTCCTTTGCTGAGTTTAGTCTCTCCTGATATTCCTTTGAAGTCATGCCGCACCATATATAATCCGCATCACTGGCATTATCATCGAAGAGTTCGGATGGCTCTGTTTCTGATGCATCCGTCTCCATCGGGACCCCACTATAAAAAATGATAATGCCAGCGTAAAGTTCAGTAAAGCTTGAGAAAAGAACATTTATCATTGACGGATAATAATGATACTGTACCTTCGCCAAATTTGTGTGCTGATTTTTGTACAATAGATATGTACTCACCTTGAACTATCCACAATTTGCAACTGCTGTCTAACAATTTGTAGGCCAACGCGATATGCACATACGAGACGCAAAACCCTGAAAATTAAAATAGAAAGAATATACAACAACATATTAACTAGCAATGAATATTCAATTACCAGAATTTGGGGAGACAAAACAATAAGACATCATTATCTCAGATTATGCTCTAGATGTGTGAGAGTTGTCCGCAATATATGAGCATGTTATGGCGTCTCTCGTTAAGGATCTCTGTCCACTGTAGTCAAAATACTTAATACAGAATGTAGTTTCAAAATATGATTTAAAATAAAAAAATTAACCAGTTTTCCAACGGTACTAAGCATATGTTTATACATCAACTAGAAATATGGCTTTTGATGCAAGAAAGAGAGTTTTCCTCCCTTCTCGTATATTCTCACATTTGGGTGGCATTTTTACCGAAAATTAACCTGAACCCCTTAAATATGTAAAATTGCTCAAAATACCTTGGCTTAGGTCCAATCAATATATAGCTGTAACAAATTCTCAGATCCCAGCGGGCAAAAGAACTTCCGTTGCCCTGTAGCTAATTTGGTTAGAGCGATGTAACAGACTGGGGTACAGGGTTCGAACAATTTAATTTAAACATTTCCACCTGCATGTTTACACTAGGAGCACTGTTGTTGATTAAGTTTTGTACATTTCACTTGCTGCTCAATGGAACATTTAAAAGCGATATCTGAAATAGCGAATCAATTGTGAGACCTGGATATTATAGCAGGGAGACTAGATTTGCTAATGAAAGGAAAGTTAACGTTAAATGTCATTATATATATATCTTTTATAAAATTTCAACTTTAAGCTTTTTACAAAATGAATTAAATACTAAAAAACATGAAACTAGAAGTAATACACTGTGCATCGAGTTTTTCGTAGACAAAATACATAAACAAAAATCACCTTGGAACATCTACAGATCGGTTATCGTCATGTTTAAAGACGAAGACCGATTTGAATTCTAAGTCCGACCTTCGTTTTCCTCTGTCAAGTCGGAATCTGTCGAGTAAAGATTAAGATTTATTGATTAAATGACTTGGACAAAATTAAGACACAATCGTTATTTGTGCTTGAATTATGGTGGAATATGTAACGAAGGTGAGAAAATATTAGATACAAAATAATAACGGAGGCCGAGTTAATCATTTTTCAGACACCCGAAATATATATTTCACAATAATATACCAACACCTGTTAGTTTTATCAATTTTATAATATATAAATGTAATTGTACATACGTGAATACTTCAGGGTCTCTTATCCACGTGAACTTATTCCAAAAGTTTTAATTTGCCAAGTGACGCTTTGTTTTCATTTCACCAACAAGTTGATGTCACAGGTGACGAAAATTATTTCGGTACATTTAAGCATGGGTGTATTTGGAAATAATGAGATAAGCACATGTGAGCGCACATAGTTAACTAATCTAAGCTAATTAACAAACGCTTCGCTTGTTTACACTGACAAAAGGTTAAAACTGTGTGATTTTTTGGATTTTTTTCCTTATTTAAGTCTAAAGATCATTAGTTCTAGTACAAATAAGTTAAAATAACAACTGGTCATATAAATCCGAGGTAACCCAGTTATTTCAATTATCCAAACGCAATTGTTTTCTTACATAGGACTTAAGTCTATGACTCAAAACGAATGTCATTTATCATCATCTCATGCACATTAAAAAGTACAATTTTATATTTCATCTCCAGGTGAGTTATATGCATAAGAAAAAAACAACTTATGACGAAATAAGCTAAACTGACGACTTTGCCAACTTTATGATATGTCGTGTGTACATATATAAGAGCTGCGATTTCAATACAAGTCCGAACCTTTGTACCCATGATTGCTCTTAATGTGTCCGTATATTTGAACCTTGGCAATTAATTTAATGCTCAGTCGATTGATTTGAATGCGTGGTAATGTGGCTGAATCGTACATGTACACTTTTTGACGTATGTGTACATATTTAACTTGGACGTCTTACAAACAAGCATACACAAACAATTTTTAGTTCCACCAGGTTATGGCTTCTTTCTCTAATAACATAATATCATATGTTACCGATCAGTAATGTCCTTCTTACTTCATGTGACCAGGGATGTCGGCATATACCCCATATTTGTCACTTGCTTTCTTTTGCGCCACAGGTATACGAACTTCAGCATGGGGTTGATGTATAGCGGGTAGTTCGCTATGATCGTTGTCCGGCGAAGGGGATGGCCGGATGTTGTCACGATAAACAGGCTCCCGTGGTCTAAAACATTGAAAATGGCATATGCATATCATTAGTTGGTAAAACTTCAAGAAAATGTTTTTGAAAACGATTATGTTAATCCTAACCAAGCAACAACAACAACAACAACAACAACAACAACAACAACAACAACAATAACAACAACAACAACTTATAACATATAATATTGACATCTAATATACCATTAACATCTTAATTGCTGATACCTGCCCTTGAACTTATTGTTTTTTTAATTCTATATTCAATTTTATATTTCATCTCCAGGTGAGTTATATATGCATAAGAATGCAAAAATCTCTCAACAGTGGATACATACAAACCTATGACGAAATAAGCTAAACTGACGACTTTGCCAACTTTATGATATGTCGTGTGTACATATATAAGTGCTGCGATTTCAATACAAGTCCGAACCTTTGTACCCATGATTACTCTTAATGTGTCCGTATATTTAAGCCTTGACAATTACTTGAATGCTCAGTCGATTGATTTGAATGCGTGGTAATGTGGCTGTACATGTACACTTTTTGACGTATGTGTGCATATTTAACTTGGACGTCTTACAAACAAGTATACACAAACATGTATACACAAACAAGTATACACAAACAAACACACAAACATGTATACACAAACAAGTATACCAAAAAAGTATACACAAACAAGTATACACAAACATGCATACACAAACATGTATACACAAACAAGGATACACAAACAAGCATACACAAACAAGAATACACAAACATGTATACACAAACATGTATACACAAACAAGCATACACAAACAAGTATACACAAACATGTATACACAAACATGTATACACAAACAAGTATACACAAAAAAGTATACACAAACAAGTATACACAAACAAGTATACACAAACAAACATACACAAACAAGTATACACAAACAAGCATACACAAACATGTATACACAAACAAGCATACACAAACAAGTATACACAAACAAACATACACAAACAAGTATACACAAACAAGCATACACAAACATGTATACACAAACAAACATACAGAAACACGTATACACAAACAAGTATACACAAACATGTATACACAAACAAGTATACACAAACAAGTATACACAAACAAACATACACAAACAAACATACACAAACAAGTATACAAAAACAAGCATACACAAACATGTATACACAAACAAGTATACACAAACAAGCAAACACAAACAAGTATACACAAACAAGCATACAAAAACATGTATACACAAACATGTATACACAAACAAGTATACACAAACAAGCATACACAAACAAACATACACAAACAAGAATACACAAACATACACAAACAAGTATACACAAACAAACATACACAAACAACTATACACAAACAAGTATACACAAACATGCATACACAAACATGTATACACAAACAAGAATACACAAACAAACATACACAAACAAGTATACACAAACAAGTATACACAAACATGTAACGCAAACAAGTATACACAAACAAGTATACACAAACAAACATACACAAACAAGTATACACAAACATGTATACACAAACAAGCATACACAAATAAGTATACACAAACAAGCATACACAAACATGTATACACAAACAAGTATACACAAACAAGTATACACAACCATGTAACGCAAACAAGTATACACAAACAAGTATACACAACCATGTAACGCAAACAAGTATACACAAACAAGTATACACAACCATGTAACGCAAACAAGTATACACAAACAAGTATACACAAATAAACATACACAAACAAGTATACACAAATAAACATACACAAACAAGTATACACAAATAAACATACACAAACAAGTATACACAGACAAACATACACAAACAAGTATACACAAACAAGCAAACACAAACAAGTATACACAAACAAGTATATACAAACAAGTATACACAAACAATTGTTAGTTCCAGCGGGGTATGACTTCTTTCTCTATTTATTTAATGTTACATGTTACTGATCATTAATGTCCATCTTACTTTAAGTGACCAGGGGTGTCGGCATATCCCCCGTCACTTGCTGCCTCGTGCGCCACAGGTATAGGAACTTCAGCCTCTTGTGGATGTATAGCGGGTGGTTGACTAACAACAACAACGACACGACATATAGAAAATAATATAAATGACATACAAAGGGCTTAATTTATTGCTGTTTATTTATCATTATCATTTGAACAAATGGATATGGTGTGAATATTAATATTTCCTTTTAAATATGAAAATATCACCCTTACTCATCCATATTTCCCTGTCCTCCCGTCAAACGGTGGCTTGTCGAATCTGTCCACCTATGAGACAAAATGAGAGTGGAAGCATTGTACAAATCAACGAAAATCGAAGTTAATGACACTCAGGAATGTAGAGGTCGAATAGCAGCATATAATAAATTGTAACAACCTGACGATCGTTATTAAGGACCTCCCCCCACCCCCCACCCCCGTTCCACTGCCAAACACCGTAGCTAAATCATTTATAAAAAAAAGAAAACCATCCTTTGCGGATTGCGGAATTATCGCTATAACCAAAGGAGGAGCTATCTTGTTAACAGAAGTGTCCCAGCCTACAGTTACTTTTAAACGGATAGGTTACTGTATTTAGGGATCACAAAGCAACGGTACAGGGATCCTTAAGTTCTCCACTTCTTAACGTTGCATTCGAGTTAGCTCCCTTACTACTTTCGAAATCTATAACGTACTGTGAAAGCCTAAACCGAAAGTAGGCTGTTTAATATCGATGTCTGATAAACATTTCTGCATAGAATTGTTATTTCACATTTTCAAATCAAGCAGTCTTGAAATTTGCACAAGGATTAAAGACACGTAACACACTCACATATGTGTTTTCTTGAACTCATATACAGCGACACATATCACATGATGGCTGTTTGCATCAAGGAAGTTGATTAACATTCAAAGTCATTCTTTTTCAACAGTATTGTTTCCATAACATTTACGAAACATATTTTATAGCAAATGCAGTTAAATGATCAGATAAGTACAAACATAGCTGTCGAGGAACATGTAATTCCAAACACATCATTTCAATCCGGTTTATATTGTAAACATTGATTCGTTTACACAGTACCATACACGTACAGGTACTGCACTATCAGTAATTAAAGACAATTTTGCTTACCTTAATGTCGTTTTCTAATTACAGAGATTATAGCATGTTGTTCTCTGTAGATTGTGATCGGACACGGCCGCTTGTTTAATCTTGTTCCACGGTATCAGCCTTGATATCCAGATAACCAAGTGCAGACGCGATTCGGAGAATTTCTTTCAGTCTATAAATAGCGCGGTGTCACACACATACACATTGTAGGTGTGTAGTAATGCATAGCCTTAAAGTATCGAATCTGTACGTTACGAGTGTTCATATCGCATTACCCTGATATAGAGCCCAAAACGTTACACTAAAACGCAAATTTCATCACAAAACGCTATCAGTCAAATAAACAGAACAGTCAGCTGACACTAATGTTTGTTAATATATTTTTCCACAAGCTAGTCCTATTTTTTCTACAATCTATATACATCCGTGTATATATGAACAGCATAATTTGTTTCTGGACATGCTTGAACTTAATGTTATATTTCGCTCATGATCCTGTTTTGTCGGTATGATGTTTTTAATCAACGCTGGGCCTATGTCTTTAGTATAACCTGGTTGTATTTGTCTCAACAAAGGTTATATTTGATATATAAGTGAACACTATCTCACATGTAACACGTTTATCTGGTTAGAGGTCACTGTTTCCTTTCAGCAGCGTAATGACGCTATAACGTGCTATCTGATGACCATTGTGACGTCAAATGCAATGGACCAAACAATGATGAATGTAGAGTAAAGGGACAATTGGTCAATTATTTTCCCCGAATTTTCAACACAATGTGTCCGTTTAGGTGATTTTGTGTAATCTTGACAGACAGGTTTGTTAACTGACAACATTTATCATAGTTTTCTTTACCTCCAACATGGTTTGAAACTTTCTGATATTTTTTTATCATTTATTCATTTACATAACTATTAGAAAAAAGTTTTCCATGTTTCGAAATGTAACAATGTACCGTTTCCCTTATTTTGTTTGCTTGTTTTACTTTTTTTTTTAAGTTTTCGATTGAATTTATTAACAACAATCAAGAGATAGTTAGATAACAAATCGCCCCATTTGCATACAACTTTATAAATTTATATTTAGAATACATACATTGCAAAGTAAAAATGTTGCATCAGATGTATGATTATTTTGGATACCGTTTTAGTTTAGATACTCTCACGCTATTGCCTGTCATTCTCAAACACTGTATAAACTATATACATGTACACGTATATATTGCATTGGCCATTGCTGTAATCAAAGTGGGTGATGATTTAAATAGGCTATGGATGTAGTCTAACCCTTTGTTTAAATCAATAAAATATCTTGAATGAGATATGCCATGACGTACGTGAACGTGAAAGGGCCTCAGAGCATCACACTGCATCTATCGTGTGAACAAATTGAGAAGTGTAGGATGTTTCCAAAGTTTTGGTAACATGGTGAAATCTTATACACTGTATAAAGTAATAAAAAATAATAAAAGAATCCCAAACTCATTTTTGTTCAATATGATAGATGGTATTAACTGAAGCACATTTCATCAAAATCCTGTTGAATGGAGCGACCTCAAAACAGTTGATATAATGAAGTAAAATATTTTGGAGGTCAGAGGTTGAAGGTCAATATCACAAAGAAATATAATTCAATAATTTAAGTCACAAAGTCCTATCATATATATACAAATATAAGATGACACACATTTCCCCTACATCCTCACGGGTTAGATCATAATCACGTAAAGTTCTATATATACAAATATAAGATGACACACATTTCCCCTACATCCTCTCGGGTTAGATCATAAACACGTAAAGTTCTATATATACATTTATTATATAATATAAGGCTTCTGCAGTGCAATAAAGGGGTGCAATAAAATTGATATTGAACGTGTGCAATAAAGATGCAAATGAGCGCGCGACACCGTGGGAACTAGGTCGTATTCCTACGCACTACTACTACATGTACTACTACTATAGTATAGGCCTACTACAACATGGCTGACGTAAACATTGGTAGGGGCACAGTACAAGAACTTGTTCCAATGGGATTTGCAACATTTTATAGAGTTTTAATCGAGGGAAGTGATATTGAGGTTGACCTGCCAGGTGATCGGTTAGAGCCAATACCCCAGACTATAACTCAGTCGTTCTCGCTACCACAAAAGCAGACGACACCCAACCAAACTCAAAGGTTTGTTCCGGTCCAACAAACGGAAATTGGGTCATTCATTGAACAACAATCAAATAAGAACACTCTACTGAAAACGTGGAATGACATGAAAGTATTGAAAGCCTTTTTCGAAAATCCAGAAATCAACGAATCCCGAAGCATTCAAAACATACCCCCTCCCGAATTATCTCCGTTGCTTTT